>NC_056749.1:417624330-417814330 GCF_019279795.1 Protopterus annectens
CACTGCTCTAAAACACAAAGCAGATAAAAAATACCTATAATTCTATTAAACTATGCAGTATTTTTCCCAAACACAGATAAAAATGCTGAAATTCATTCACTATTATTATTATTATTATTATTATTATTATTATTATTAATGCTTTTTTAACAAAGGCAATGGAACTCACACAGAAAAATGATGAACACTGAATATATTATATAAAATTACATAATAAAAACTCCAGAAAAACAAAAGACTCTATGTCAAGTGATGCAGATAAACTATTGCTCTTTTATTTTATGCTTTTCATGATAGAAAAAGGCTACAACAAAATAGTTAAATTCACAGATGATATAGATGCCTTATAGATCACATCACTACTTGGTACTAAAACAGATGAATTGGTTAGAATTGCCTCACTATCTAATATTCACACAATGAAAAACTGTTCCAAATCTAAATTTCCCAATCTGAAAAATGCCAAACAATAAAAATGTTACCCAGCCTTAGTCCCTGCATATGACTTTTTACTTTATAATGACAAATTCTTACTGCACCACTCCTGGCTAATCCCCCAAACTGTCGTCATCCACTCTGTCTCATCATGCTCTAAAAATGACAGTTTGTCCATTAATCTCCTATCTTATCCTATACTATTACATCTTCTTGGCCACAAACACTGTTATGAAAGTTCACTTTACCTCTGCCCTACTATTATAAAATACTAGGAGTCTAAACTTTATTAGTCTAAACTAAACAGCCATTCTGATCTACCTTTGAATGATTTGTCTTATCATTGTATTTCCTGCATCATGATTATACAATGTTTGTATGTTGAGTTTTTATATGTATCTTGTCAATGTTTTTGTCTTCTCACTATCGTATGCTGAAACAATCATTTTTATTTTTACATTAATGCTTGCTCAAACAATTCTTCTCACTATGAGTTTTACTTTCTGACTGTATCTTGCAGAGCTTTTCTCCAAAGGCCTGCATTGAAAAGGATTTTTTTTCACCCAGATGGACTTTCCCAGTCAACAAAAGCAATAAATAGTCAATAAGTATCATGAGCACAAACAAAACTGAGCTACCTTTCTGCCCTAGATGCTAGATCCATGTTACCTGTGTGAAGCAAGGTTTTCTTTCATAAGAGGCATAAAAGAGTACATCATTATTGTAAATATGCACCGTCAGTAGACACTGTAGCTGACTATAACCTCATATAGATCTTGCTTTATGAAGCTAACAAAAGATCATAACTGATACATTTCCCAATAAAGGTGATCTCATACAACGTAACTGACTCCAGTGAGATACGATTACAGCGAAGAGACTACTGGGTGAAAATAATAAGTCACGTTTGTGGAAGTTTTTAAACTATTTAATGTGAATATTTTGTTTCTTCCAAGTAACGCTCGGAGTGGTCTAGCACTGCTATAAACTCAAACTCTTGTTATTTGCAGAAATTCACCAGCATGTTTTTTTCTAGCCTGAGCAGTATAAACAATTTGTTATGCTACACTGATGCAGTACCGATTTCCTTCTGCATGCATTCTCTGCAGTGCAAATAACACAGACTACAAGTACAGTTCCACTGGCTCAGAAATGACAAAGAAAGACATCCTTAATTAGTAAAACTGCAGTGTAAATCTAAATGTGCCAGCAAAAACAGGGAAGAGAGTCATTTTCCTTACAGAACAACAAGACAGAAAAAAAGAGCATAAATTAACAATTTAAGTACCTTTTAGTTCCAAGTCCCTAAAATATGTCTAAAGGTGAAATTCATAATCATTACATGAGCACGTAAAGGCTATCTGCACTGTCTGCGCATTTCCGCATCAAATGTACAATTCATAGAGGCCATTTATGCCTATGTGCAATGATCATGAATAGGGTAAGCAAATGAAGTTACAGTGAGATGTAATAATGTAAATCTACATATGCTAATGATGTCTTCTCCCACCTATTTGCAATTCATAGTCATAATCTGTTATTCCCATATGGTCATTATAAAAGACAGAATCATGCCTTTTCAATCTACTTTGCAATTCTTTCCATTGTTGCTAGACTTGCTATTTCACAGTGTGAGCTGCTTGTCTTGGCTGAGCCAAAAACTACTTGTGCCCAGCAGCACTCACCAACCAAGAAGGCAGACATAGCAACATTGAATTGCTCATTACAGTTTAGATAATCATGAAATCCTGGACAGGTTCAGACTGGATAGGGATATTGTAAGGGTCTTGGTGAATATGTATGGCCCCTATAGGGGCACGGGGGGATGCATGGCCTTCCTATTCCCTTGATTACCAAGATATGTACAGCCCTCACTATATTTGCCACAGGGACCTTGCTGATACAGACTGAGGACATTTTGTGCATCTCATAAGCTTCTGCCTTGAGGATACTTCAGCAGTTTCTGTATGTACTCTTGGCACAAGTATGTCAGTACATCTATTTCCCAGTATCCCATCAGCACAGAAGACAGAACTATGCAGGACTTTTATTAGATGGCACATTTCAGTGGGGTACTCAGTGCGATAGATTGTATCCATGTGGCAACAAGGACAAAATCTGGTCCATGAACGGAGTGGTACCACAATAAGAAGGACTTATATTCCATCAGTTGCAAGGTAGTGTATATTACATGGCAGTGCATCACCAATGTGTCTACCCAGCATTCTGGCACTGCAGCGTCTTCTGCGTGGAGACATGCATGAATGGGCGTACCTTCGTTGAGGGTTGTGCATCAGGGCTGGTAACTCATCACGTAAAAATCAACTACCAATCATTAGCGGACCGGAGTTCCGCTGTGGCGACCTCTAACCGGGAAAAGCCGAAAGACACAACAACACTAGTCCCATATCAGGCACACTAGCTCACTCTACTGCCTCTTTCTGCATTGCGGGATGCAGACTGGTCATCTTATTGCTATAGATATATATATATATATATATATATATATATATATATTCATATATGTATTTAAGGAGTTATTCATGGTAAAATGTATTGCATTATACTAAACCTCTTTCTTTGTTTAGTCTCTTCCCTTTTCTCTCTCCCTCTCTTTTTTCAGGTATCACTGGACATCCACTGATCCATGGCTTATACCACCATTAAGAAGTCTAAGTGGAGCTGCTAAAGATAAATTCAATACAGCCCTATCCCATATTGTCATCAAGAGCAACTTTGGTATGTTGAATCAGTTTATAGGTGCTTGGATGAATGCAGTGGTAGCCCTTCAGTATGACCCAGCTACTAAATGCAGGATGATTACTGCATGTTTCATTCTGCATAACATGCTCATGTATTGGTCTGGTGAAGAAATGATCACTGCTATCACTGCAGCTCCCAGGTCCAGTTCTACTATGATTAATGATGACCAATTAGTAGCAGTAGTAAAGGACCCCATGTGGCAGGTTGGTGGAGAACACATGGCTGTGTAGGTAAACAGTTGTTGTCTAGTCCAGAACTATAGGCCAAAACATTCAGGTTATTGTTTTCTTTCTTGAAAAAAAACAGTATAATTAATTATGAAGTGATATCTGGGGGATATGCTGTGTTGTGCATGGCCTACTGTCAATGTTCATCTAACAGTCCCTCTTTAAGTATTTTTTTTTTATTTCAGCACAGATAGTCTTAGTATTGGTTATACATTTCATACATGAGTGTTCACTGAAATCTGTTCAGTGATGCCATAAGGCACTGTATAACAAATAATTACATTTCAAATAATATTTTCCACAACAAATTCTGCTTAGTGATGTACTTAAGTATGCACATACTTAATCTCCTGAAGTGGTACATTTAATAAGTATATCACTATTTCACACAATTTCATACCTTGCATTTGAATGGAAAATGTATGACATGCTTTTTTATAATATGCAATGTTTACTCAGTTTTAACTATTACATATTTGACATGTATTATTATTGCTTTATTTTAAGGTTCTGCACATCAGATTATTTAATTTTGTCATATACAATAAGCTGTGTCATCAGAGACATCATTTGTGCAGTGCTGAGGGTGGAGTGGCAACAGTGCTAGTTTACATGGCAGACTGCTTGGTTTATATTCTTAGCAATTGTCAGCTGTACCATTAATAATGACTAGACCACTAAAGGTATAAATCAGTGCAATCTGAATGTTATGATCCATTGCTTTCTTTCCAGACATTTCCTTTTGTCAACCTGTAAGATACCCTATTCAGTCTGCAAATATAGTCTAACATTATTGTAATGGAATGCATTCAAGATAGGCAGTATGCACCATCTTTCCCTCATCTAGGGCCTTGGTGTCTTAGGGTTCTATAATTCCAGGGTGAGTTGATGGTCCCCCTTTGTGCAGAAGGAATACTGTTGCTGTCCTCCATTCTGCTGGAACATAGTTCACAGGCTGTGGTTAAAAAAGGATCCAAGTGAGTCTGTGAGGTCATGTTTTAAGTTGTTTAAAAGGTACCCTGGGATGTTGTCTGTTCCCACTGATGCTGTATTTTTGGCCTTGCAGAACCCCAAGATGACCTGTTGTCTTGAGATAATAGGCTAAGGAATGGTGGCAGGTATAATTTGGGATACCTGGAGGGGACAGGGGGTGAAGTTTGCTCCAAATCTGCCAGTTAGTAGGTTGGCTATTATGTCCATTTGAATGTTGGTGCCATCCACAACCAGTTCAGTGCATAACTGGGTATTTCCTTTTAGATTTTGGATGTAGTTTAAGAATGTCTTGTGATTATCCTTAGCTATATAGTCTATTTTTACTTCATAATAAGCTTTGGAGGACTTTTTGTTTATGTTAGAGAGGCATTTTTTCCTCTGTTGGTCCAGTTCCCTCTTGTTCTTGGGTATTAGTTTGTTTCTCTTGTTGTATAGACTGCTTATACTAGGGATCTACCAGAGTGGCTTGATTTTTCGGCAAGACCTGGATTTAATCTGGTTAGGTACAACTGCTTACGTGGTTATTCAGGGCATTGGTGTACACCTCTGCATAGGAGTCCATGTTATCTGCACTCAAGGGGGCTTTGAAAGTTCTTATAACATCACATAGTAGGAATTAATTTGCCTTTGAAAAAATTATAAGCACTTTTGAGCTTGATGGGGTACCTGGTCTTATAATTACATTGAATGAGACTGATTTATGGTCCAATCTTACCAGGGAGAACATCACATGTAGGTAGATGCAATGCTCTCCCATGTTAGTGTCCAGGACATTTGACCCTCTTGTGGGTGTATTGACTAGCTGCTCCAGAGCATTTGCATTGACAAAGTCCAAGAACCTCTGTGCCATGTTTGTGGTCGTGTACGTTTCCCACTCAATAGCAGGATAATTAAAATCACCCATGAGTAAGGTGTTAGGCTGTATGGCAAGTGACTCCAGTAAGTCCAGGTTTGTGGTATGTTGTTCCTTTTTCATGGTGGAGGACCTACAGCTAGCTATGATGTAGTATGGGGCTTTGCCTCTAGTTAATTGGACATGGAGTAGCTCAAGATATTCATATTGTTTGACCAGTCTAGAGGTGTACTCATTCTTAACAAAGATGGATACATCTCCTTCTTTGGTTCTTTCATGCTCCATTTGTGGTCATACAAGTATTTGTGATTGAGTGACTTGAGTGCTTGAGTGACTTGATGGATCCTGGCTCCTGACAGGTAGCTAACTGTAACCTGCTCCTTATCCAGCCTGGTGAGAGGAACATCCGTGTGTCTCACAATGGAGTCACCCATGATGAGTACATTAGGTGTCACGCCTTAGCAGCTTATTTGTTGTGACACTAGTCTGTGTTGTTATGTCTTGTGGTTGTTTTTTGCATTGTTATATATGTTAAGTGATTTCCATTTGGGAGGTCTCTGATCTTTTGGTAAGTTACTATGCATAAGTGGGTTTATGTGTTGTGTTTTCATTTAGTGCGGGAAGTGTGTTGTGCTGACAACCTGTTTGGCATTCAGTTTGTCATTATGAGAGAGTCTTGCCTCCAATTTCATTGTGTAACTACATTTCTCACATAAAGTATTTGTTTCAGGAATAGCACTTGAAAATAAAACCACCAACGCACTCACTGTAGAAGCACCCATGTAATTCCAAAATACAAATAATAAAAAACATGTTGGACTAGTCCATACCGAAACTCTAATATACTCCAAATACATAAAATACACTAATTATGCTTGTTACCAATGGATGCAATAAAATGTATGTGGTTAAGTGCTTTCATCCTTTTAAGACACCATCAGAACCACATATAAAAACAGAGAACCACTTAAATACTCTCAAAATCAGCTGTTGACCACAAGCCCAGTGAATCAATGAATCATCATTTTTCAAGCTTAAAAATACGTACAGATTATACACTTCTTATACCATAACATTTACCATTGAAAACTGTCGGACACAAAATTATTTTAAATTCTTCAACCAGTGAAAGAGAACATTAAACTATATTTGCTCTTCCTTTTAATTCACTTGCAATAGAGATATTCTCATTTAATCCTGGAGGGATACTACATAAATGCTGATTAAATAATGTAAGGAATGGTGGGAAATGTTGTTGTAATTCACTGAGAGTGGTGTATCTTGCACTATGTGAAACCTGTATGGCTTTTTACATAGGAAAAACTGTAAATTCCCTCAACAAGAGAATACAACAACATTTATATAGTATTAATTACAAAGACAACAAATGTGCATTGGCAAAACATCTTGTTGAGTGTATTGGATTTAAATATTTTAAGTTTTTATTGCTGGAACAGACTAAGTGGGAAGTATTTTCAGGTGACTGGATGAATCACCTGTTACAGTGGGAAATCTACTGGCAGATCCACTTTTATGCAACCAACCCTCCAGGATTAAATGAGAATATCTCTATTGCAAGTAAATTAAAAAGAAGAGCAAATATAGTTTAATGCACTCTTTCACTGGTTGTAGAATTTAAAATAAGGTTGTGGCTGACAATTTTCAATGGTAAATGTTACGGTATAAGAAGTGTATAATGTGCACATATTTTTAAGCTTGAAAAATGATGATTGGTTGATTCAGTGGGCCTGTGGTCAACAGCTGCTTTTGAGAATATTTAAGTGGTTCTCTGTTTTTAAATACGGTTCTGATGATGTCTTAAAAGGACAAAAGTGCTTAACCACATAGGTTTTTATTACATCCATTGGTAACAAATGCAATTAGTGTATTTTACGTTTTTAGAGTATAGAGTTTCTGTACAGACTAGTCCAATGTGTTTTTATTATTTGTTTCAGGAGTAAGTGGTTGTCAGTATACATGAGACAATTGCTACATTGCCTCAGGATGGCCATGTCTATCAGACTGGCCAGAGAGATGATGGGAAACTTCCCATACATGATAGCAGGCTGTTACTGTATGTTTTATTAGGGAAGGGAAAGGGTTAATTTTGCAGTGCCTACAAGAGGGACCTATACTTTGTATAGGCTAAGGATGATCAATAAGGTAACACTGCTCAGTGCATAACTAAGTTGCTCCTAGAACAGTAGAAAGACTTAGAATGGTTAACTGATAGATGTTTAGGATAAACTGAGCTTCTAGGCTTTTGCATTCATACAAAGCACTACTAACAGCCACTGCATGAAGAGCAGTACCACAGAAATGTGAGGCTAAAATACTAGCAAAGAGAAACAAGTTTTAAGCTATCAGTTAGGAAAGCAAACAATTAGCCTTCCACCAGCAATCATCAACTCAGACAAGTTAGATCAGCACAGTTCTGCCACAAGGGTGAAGAAAAACACATTATTAAAGTAGAATAGCTGGTTTGGAGCCAAAGTGTAACAAGACCACACAAACTACCTAAAATAGTCCTAAATCTAACATATACAATGCAATGCAGTGCAGTTAACTACTTAAAGCAGCAACACACATTATATATTTTTTGAAACTGCTAAAGTACAGTTACAGTATATAAGAGAAGTGCAAAAAATTTTAGAGTCATTTTTTTGTGCTTTCCAGCTCAGACAGACAAGGTAAACATCTACTGCCACTAGACAAACGATCCCAGCCCTCCTAATGAAAAAGCACAGTAAAGGAGTGGCTGGAGTGAAATGCTTCTGTAAACAAACTTGATATATGAAATGCTAACATAAACAAACATAAAGATATGGATACATCAGTGTAATTTAAACAGCTTACAAAAGTGTGATTATTCAATAAAAGTGCTTTGATCTTTATAAAAGAGGCTAGAGCCATTCAATTGCACAACATTTATAAAGGCACTAAAAAGAAGAGAAGCCAATAAAACTGTATGCAGAAATCTCAAGTGTTTCTCCAACCTAAACAGACCAGGCTACCTCCCAGTGCACTAGATGGAAAACCTACTGACCTCTTGATGTAAAACAATTGCTTCCTAGAGTATAAAACACATTACTTTATCCAGCAGCTAGCTAGATAATTAATTCAGAGCAAGTAAGTCAGAAAAACAGATAATGATGAGGCAAAATGTACTTTAATATAAGTACAAGGGAATGCAAATAAATAATTCAATATAGTAATGGAGTCCAGAAAGGGCAGAGCTTATTAAGCTCAGTTTACAGTAGGAGTGGGCAACTTAAAATCACCAGGTTTAAAAAGCAGAACAACAAAGGGGGGGGGGGTAAATGGGAAAACTAACAGAGAATCATCAGCAATGTTTTAGTTTATGTAGACTTGCAATCCTTTTAGGAAAAGGCAAAGGCACAGAAATTTACTTTGTATTTAAGTATCACTCAAGAGACAGTTTAACTAATGAAAATGCATTTGAAATGTGCAGCCTAGATAATTGAAGTAGCTGCCTCTCATATAGAACAAAAACACCAGGCCAAGCAGATTTCTTAAAACAAAAAAATGGAGCAGGTAAAGCAGAAAGCAACTCTATCAGCAAGCCATAGACACAAAAATACAGTTTACTTTCCTCAACCAGCAAAGAATCACCAGCAGTGCTTTAGTTTATGCAGGCATGAAATATTTTTAGAAAAGACAAGGCCGAGGAATTCACCGTGTATTTGAGTATCACTCAGCACAATTTAACCAATGGAAAAAATGTGAAGTGTGCAGCCTAGATAATTTAAGTGTCTGCTCTTACATAGAACAAAAACACCACGCCAAGAAGATTTCTTAAAACAGAAAACAAAATGGGGCAAGTAAAGCAGAAAGCAGCTCTATCTACAAGTCACAGACAAAAAAATATAGGTTTACTTTCTTCACACAACAGGGAATAACCAGCAGTGCTTTACTTTATGCAGGCTTGAAATCTTTTAAAAAGACAAAGGCCCAGAAATTCACTTTGTAGTCAAGTATCATTCAAAAGACAATTTAACCAATGAAAAAACATTTGACATGTGCAGCCTAGATGGGCTCATAGGAGGTTACTACACTATTGGCTATATGGCCATTATAAACCTAGCCATGTTCTACCCTTGTTCTCTTATTGACCAAGTTGTATGGTCTATTTGCAGCATGAATCTATGATCAGCAATGACTGCCCTCACCCAAGAGGGACATAGGTGACACCCCTGTGGGGTAAATTTACAGTCTCCATCTAGTTGTCTAAGTTACACTTAAATAGGGTTATTGAGAAGATCTGTTTTACGTAAACTGAGAGTTTTTTTCCAGAGGAGTTGCAATCTCTGGGAGACATATCTGTCTCTCCGGAAGGTCCTGTTAATGTCATAGGCTAGGTTAAGATCCCTAGAGCAAATAAATCCTGTCCCATTTGACTTGCAGATGTGCAGCATTTCCATTAGGAAAGGGTCCAAGACTGCTCTGCAGGCCAGGCACAAGTCACCTCTCACCAGCCTATAAGATACAGAGTACAGTGTCAGGCCTTCAGTCTGTCCATGTAGATCATGTGTTGAAGGCCCTGAATTTTCTTGTTGAGAAACCTTTGAGGTCTCTCCAGCTGTCTGGTAAGGTACATACAGAAGGGAACATTGTAGTCTATTAGTAGTCTGATGAAGGATGAGTACAGGGAAGTTATAACATCCTTAGTTCCAAATGCGATGGCCTTACTTATAAGATGTGTAACATAGAAGGCCTTTCTTACCATTGTGGATACATGGTGATTGAAGTTAAAGTTGCTATCAACCCATGTTCCCAAATCTCTCACTACAGAGTTTCAACTAAGGGGGTACTGTTAATATTGTAATTTGCATGGACTTCCTCTTTGCTGAAAGGGATGATAATGCATGTTTTTGCATTTAAAGTCCATGGCTTTGGCACCAGTCATTTGTCTGTGAACGCCCTTTTTGTAGTATGTCAACATCACTGGGGGACTCAGTGATTGCACCCAGTTTGCAAATGCCATCTATTTTCACCTGGACGTCTGAGAAATAGATTCCAAACAGTAGGGGGCCCAGCACAGATCCTTATGGTACACCACTGGTAACTGGTCTGCTAGTAGAGGTGGAATTCCCAACTCTGACTGTATGCATTCTGTCAGTGAGTCAGTTGACTAACTATTGACATATGGGTTAATTCCCAGTTTTTTTAATTTCTCCAAGTCTTTTGGGTTTCTAATACCATGACGGGAATGAACCTCATTCCTAAGTCAAAGTACAATTAATGTTCATGAAATTAGCATTATTTCAATTGTTGATGTCAGCCAAAAGTGCTCTTCAGAGCACTCACAATGTGCCCAGTAATGACACCTTCTGCAATTCCTACGGAGGTACATGGATTGGTAACATATCTAAATACGATTGCAGATTCTTTTTTTATAAGACCTGTTGCGCCTACTACTATTGGAACTATCTGGGTATCTTTCTTCCACATTGCTCTCATTTCTGCCTGCAGTTCCTGATATTTTATGACATTGTGTCTCTCTGTACACAAGACACTGTAGTCAATGGGTGTGGTGATTTCAGTGATCAATGCTACTCCTGTCTTCTTTTCTTGAACCACTATATCCGGTTTTCTAGCATCTATCTTTTGAACTGTTTGTAATGGGTGATCCCATGTGATATAAACATCATTTTCTATGATGCTTTGTGGCTCATGTTTCTAGTATTTTTCAGCCACTTCAGTATCATAATATTTGCACAATCCCCAGTACAACAGTCTCACCACATTATTATGCCTTTCAGTATACAGTCCTTCTGCCATTAGTGTGTTGCAACCAGCAGCAAGGTGTGCAACTGTTTTCTAATTCTGTTTTACAAAACCTACATTTGTCTGTTTCTCCCACATGTTCAATGGACTTTGTAAATCAATGTGTACATAGCCCACTATCTTGGGCTGCCAGTATTAACCTTTCATCTCTTGGTTTGACTTTGCCTCTCCTTAACCATTCCTGCATTTGTTCCTGATCAACATGGGGTTCTTCCAGAAGTTTTCTATACTTGCAACTATATTTATGTTTTCCCCACATTTCTTGCCTTCTCATCTAGTCCTTCACCTGATATTCAGTTGCTGTCTGATTTTTATCCACTTCTGGTTTGATTTCCATTCCTGCTTGACACTGATATGCTTCAGCTAAATTAAGGAGAGAAGTCATCTTAGATTTATTCTCCTCATGTTTCAAAACTTTCACTAACTTTGGGTCTTGTGAGGTCAGCAGATACGTGTGGAGTCCCACAATTGGAGATCTATACATATAATCAATTTCAAGGAGGCCCATCCCTCCTACAGAATGGGGAATATATAATCTTGGTATGCACTGAGTTCTACAAATCATTTGGTGAGCATAAAACATCCTTCTTGTTTTTCTGTCTAATCTATCCAACACATTTTGGGGCCAGTCAGTCACTCCAAAACTGTAAGTTAGGACAGGAAGAGCAAATTGATTTATAGCTTGAATTTTGTTCCTAGATGTCAATGCTGTTTTCAGGATTAATTTAAGTCTTCTGAAATATTTCTTACTAAGTTTTATTCGCATTTGTTCATGTTTTCTTGTTGATCCTTTATCATTCCCAAGTATTTATACACTCCCTACTGCTCAAGTTCTTTTATATCACATTCTTGTCCCAAACTGATGTTTTCCTGACATTGCAGTTTTCTCGCTTTAAAGGTTGCTTTTGCACATTTATCAAGACCAAATGTTCTAACATTCAGTTGTGCTTTCAGTTCCTCATCTGATGAGCTACACAGTTTTAAATCATCGACAAAGAGAAGATGAGAAATCATTACACTGTTTTCTAGGAGTCAAATTATAGCCATGGCCTAAGCTTTTAAGTAGACAGCTTAATGGTTTAAGGCCAAGGCAGAATAGCAGTGGTGACAGAGTCACCCTAGAATATCTCCCTTTGAATTTTTATCTCTAGGATAATAATTTGTCCTTTATCATGGCTTAAATGCAAAGTGATCTGCCACTGTTTCATGGTCACTGTAATGTAGTTGATCAGTATAGGGTGTATCTTATACATTTTAAATACTCTTATCCATGAATGTGGGATACTATCAAATGCTTTTTTGTAGTCTATCCATGCCATACTTGATTCTTTCCCTTTTTACAGTTCTCCACTATGACTTTATTTAACAAATGATCCTTCATTCCATATGACTTTCTTTTATTGCCCTTTTATTCTACTGCCATAATTGAGTTTTCTTCTAAATGACTATAAACTCTGTCAGCATCAATTCCCATGTATAGTTTATACGTCATCTAAAGGCAAGTTATTGGTCTATAATTTTTAGGGTAGCTTGCAGGGTCACTCTTAAGTAGGAGCATTCTTTTTCCTGTTAACCAGACTGGTGTCTGTTTGGTATGTGCATATAAATAGTTCTTACTCATGGCTAAATCTTCGTGCATAGATGTTAACACTTTCAGCCAAACATTAGGTACTGCATCTGGGCCTGGGGTTTTCCAATTAAAGGCTTTTCTTAACTTTGTTTCAATCTCTCTGGCTGTTACTTCACCCCATTTCATATTCTGTACCTTTGAACCTCTTATTCTTTCTTTAACTTCTATCCATTTAGTATCTTTGTTATGTTCCACAGGATCTTCATAGATACTTATCCAAAATGTATCTATTTCTTCTTTTTTTTGGCAGTCCTTCAGTTCCTTTTACCTTATTTCCCAATTCTGTATAAACCTTTTTTGGATCATCAATAAATTGTTTATTTTGTACTTTTCCTTTATATTTATTTTTGTATCTTCTAAGTCTTTCCACCTGTGCTGAAATTTTTAGTTTATTTACAATAGTGCATGACAGATCCTGGTCTGTTCTAATACTGTGCATTGCTTTTATCACATCTATTTTTCTTAGCATTTTTCTTGATCTATTCCCTCTTCTATAATCTTCTAAGAGTGACACTTCTTATCTTAACTGCTTTATAGTTTTCTCTATTCGATATTTCATTGATGGTATTCAATTTCTCCCCTTCCTTTCCCTCACTACCCAGTGTTCTTGTGGTAGAACTTTATCATTTAACATTAAAAATTTGATTCTCAGGGTGATGAATGGCTTTGTGGGCTATAGTAAGTTGATAGTATTGAATTAGGTGGTGGGGTCCAGCCACCCTTAGTTTAGTTTTAGATTCGGCAATGATGTGTGTCTATATGAGGAGGCAGGTAGCAAATCTGGCATTGTTGTTGTATGATTATGTTTTTATTTAGATTATGTTTGAAAGATTACCAAGAGTTTGGTTGTTTGGTCTGGAGTGATTACCTGGTTTGTGGCAGAGCAAATAATGGTGGTGTCATCAGCATATTGAATACAAGTAGTTAGATGAAGAAAGAATATTATTATTGATTTTTGTTAATGGAGTCTATGAAGGATAATAAGGCTGTGGTGGTGCTATGGAATGGTGAAACCCCCATGTTGGCAGTTAGCTAGAGATTTATTGCATAGGGAGTGATTTGTTGTGGATATTTTTCCATTATTTTTTTTGCATAGAGATATAGGGGCTATAGGGGCGGTGGTTGAATACTCCAACAAATCAACCCAAAAAGAAAGATGATGTGAGATTTTCCAGACTGCAGGTATTTTTGTTTAAAGGTAAGATGATCAAGTTTTGTTTGTGAGCCATTGAGCTGTCTTACATTTCATGCGTATAAGCAGGGGCATGGCATGATGATGAAGAAGAAAAAGTATTATTAAAGTGGTTAACAGCTTCATCTATCATCTGGGAGGGTTCCTGTTGAATATTTTGTTTGGGGACTATTTGTTAAGATCCAGTCAATGGTTTCTTTTTTATTTATTATTTTGTTTGTTCGGTTGAGGAAAAGTTTGGAAATAATAATTTCAGCATTAATGTCATTAGGAAGGGGTGATTTGTTTTACTTACATGTTATAGCCAGGGGGGATAATTTCATTATCTTTTATTGTGGGTTTGAGCCATGTTTCCGTTAGACAGAGAATGTCAAATTGTTGGACGAATGTTTAGATGAGTGATTGAGAGAGATTTGGGGGGTTTAGTATTTGGTGTTATTAATTCAGCTGCACAGTAATATATCCTGTTTACTTCTGTTATATCACATGGGTCTCTCTGAACAGTCCTAATTACTGTGTTCATTTGTTTCATCAAACTTCTGACTTTTTGGGTTTTATTAACATTCTACAGTCTATTTCTTTCATTGATCTTGATATATCTTTGTCTATTAAATCAAGCAACTCTTCTCTTAGCTCATTTTCTTCTAAACTGAGGGCACATGCCTTATTTTCCATTTCCTGCAGGCATTCTATTGAAGATTCTATAGCATCTTCCTGTAGCACATTCTCTTCAACTTCATCCTGTGCCATCCATTGCTCTATCATATGGAAACTCACTGGCCTGTCACTCCTTAACATTGACTGCATCAGAGTTTCCACAGTTTCCTGTTCCTTCCCTTGCTGTCTGGCTTCAAGTGATTATTTAAACTGGTTTCCTGTGGAAGGCTCCAAATTATCTTCATATGGCATCTGACCAATTGCTTCCTGTTCCACTGATTCCCCCTTAATTTGGATATCCATTACTCTATCCTTTTGTGGTGCTTTCTGAATTCAATTTTCTACACTGAATCCTTCACTTTGCAGGTACTCCATGACCTCAGTTTCTATTTCTTTAACTTCTCCATTACTAATCTCCTTTTCTACTTTTCCTCTGTCTTATTTTTTGTATTGTAAAGTTTTCCATGTCCGGATTCCTTTGCCTGTATTTCTCTTCAAATATCTTTGGTGCTGCTCTTTTTGCATTCCTTAGTTTTGCTTTCTCCTTTACATAAATATTACACCATATTAAATCTCTTTTTCTTTCCCATGTCCATATGTCTTCTTCAGATGTTTCCCGATCCTCCTGTTTCTCCCTACTTTGGGGCCTTTTATATCAAATCCTTCACTTCGCAGGCACTCCATACCTTCAACTTCTATTTTTTTTTAACTTCTGCTTTACTAATCTTCCTTTCGATGTTCCATCTTTGTGATGTTATTTTTTTATTGTGAAATTTTCCATATCTGGATGTCTTTGTCTGTATTTTTCTTTGAATATCTTTGGGGCTGCCTTCTTCACATTGATTAATTTGTCTTTCTCCTTTGCAAAAATATTGCACCATATCAAATCTCTTTTTATTTCCCATGTCCATATTTCCTTTATATACTTTTCAAATATCTCCTGGTTTTGTTGTTTAAATTTTTGCACTTCCTCAGATGCTTCTTTTTCCAAACAGGTCAAGGTTTTTTGATCTATATACTGTTTTTTCACAAATCTGTTGCATCAATGAACAGAAATTTTCATTTGAAGCTTCTGACAGTTTTTCTTTTGGAAGTATTTTTTTCCTATAATTTCTCTCAATCATTTTGTATATCTTGTGTCTGGAAATTCTAGGCTTTTTGCATAATAGTAACAATACATAATTTCTTTCTTATCCTTAATAGTCCACTTTATCATCTTTATGGCTCGTCTTTGACCTGTCAGTTTTTGTGTTTTTTGTGGACTGCTACTTCTTTCTACAACAAGGGGGGCATCCTCCCCCTGTGCCTGGCCTGGCCCCTTTCTAGGAATGCTTCTGTGTTTTGAGGATTCAACACTGTCATCTTTTCCAGTCGTGGCACCAGTGGGCCTACCGGGATTGGGCACTTTTTTATCCTGGGTCTTGTGCACCCAGCTATCTTTTTTAGTTTTTAACCTACTTCCATCCATGATATATGCTATATAAATACAGTCTATATATCAGTGTTGCCTTGGTGAGATTTTGTAAAAACTGGGTCCACCTCGTGAAGGTACTCACCAAGACTTGAGGATGAATTCAGTTTCAGCACTGCTACTCTTCTGTGCTTATGACTTTTCATCTCTCCATTCCCAGCGTGCGTGAGTTTCCCAAATGATGCCTGAGCAGAGGATTGTGTCAAAAGTCTTGGCTAAGTCAAGATAGGCTGTATGTACTTGTTTTTCCTTCATTATGGCCTTTGGTGACATTCTACATTCTCACAAAAATCCACCAGGTTTAATAAGCATGATCTACCCTTAATGAAAACAAATTGGGTCAGATCAAGAGTTTGAAGGTCACATATGTCTCTGTTGATAAGGTCCATAATGATTCTCTCCATGGCCTTGCAGATAAGCCTGGTTAGGCTATGGGAATATAGTTCTCAGGGTCAATTGAGGGACCCCCTTTGTGCAAGAGATTTGCTGTTGGTGTTTTCTACCCTGCTGGGGCAAAGCCAGTACTTAGACTGTGGTTGAAGAGAGTGCCAAGTTGTTCTGCTAGGTCTTGTTTTAGATCATTTAGTAGACAGCCTGGGATGTTATCTGGTCCCATAGAGGCTGTGTTTTTGGCCATGGAGAGTGCAGTTATGACAGTGCAATTATGACCTGCACTTTGTAAATACTAAATAGAGGACTGGTGACAGGTATGTCTGGTGGGGATAATTTAAGTGTCTACCTCTCACATAGAATGAAAACAAAATGGAGCAGGTCAAGTAGAAATCAACTCTATCAGCAAGTCAGGCAAAAAAAATATAGGTTTACTTTCCTCACCCAACAGGCAATCACCAGCCTTGCTTTAGTTTATGCAAGCTTGAAATCTTTTTAGAAAAGAACTGCTTCATCATAATTTCTATTTTTTTTTGAGAAAGTTTTTTGTTCTGTAAACCATTTGTTGTTTATTTCAAGTAATTGCAACTTAATAAAGCAGTCAGGAACTTATTTGCATAAATTATGGGCCATTTATGCATGTTGTATGCAAATTAGTCTCTTATATTTAATTGTAAAACTTGCAGTGATATGCAACTATACAAGGCAACAAATCTGGATAAGCAGTCCTCAGGCGAACATGCAGGAAGCAGCGGAGTCATCAGTGGTCCGTGGGTACATGCAAACAACACTAGTAATTCCCTAATGTCCCTATGATTAGAAAAGGGAAAATAGAGTCAGATGCAGTTTATTCTGCATAAACATGAAGAATAATCTATGCCCATCCTGCACAGTTTGGCACACCTCATCTCCTCAAACCACTCAATACTTAAAATAAGTTTATTATGATACACACTAAAATATTTATTTATACAGAATAAAACGATAAAGAAAAGGGGATTTCTACTGATACAGCACTGCAAAATGAACGCTTAAAGAAATGATTGCTGCATGACATTCAGGTTTGTTGTTCAAATAAAGATAACAATAAAGCACAGAAGCAGAAACAGAAGTAAACAACTTTAAAATAATTACATAACTGAATTTTATTTACCTGGGGATGTCATTGCCCCCTTTTATTCAGCCCTCATTAGGCCAGTCACTGAATATAATGACCCCTTTGGCATGTATCTATCCAGACACACGCAACAACTAGAATACCCACAGAAATATCTTATTAAAAGGATACAAGGAGTGAATAACATGTTCTACATGGACTAGCTCAAAGTCCTGTCACTATACTCAGTATCCTACAGACTGCTAAGAGGTGAAACTGTTTCTGGCAAACAAGGCATCCTTCGACCCATTACTGATGGATTTACTGCATATCATAAGTCAAACAGCATCAGAAATATTTGAAATAGGGATCTAGACATCTTCTGCAATATCAACGGAGTGGTTTGGATGAACAGACATATTTCATAGAGGATACTGCTGCTGTGAAACAGACTATCTAGCCTTATAAAACAAAGTTCATGCCTATCCATTTTGAACTACAATTTAGATATATGGATGGGAAACAGAAAATGTACCCCAGGACTGCCCCTGTACTACTAATGGACAGATGCAGCTCCTAAAGGCTTTACACCATGCATAGGTCCCCTCACATTATCTATGGTATGATCCCAGTTATTCTCATCAGGGTTAATATATAATTGACTATGGGATGGATAAGGTCAGTCTATGACCAAATGGGATAAGTTATTTTGAGCATGAAAAGGGAAACTGGCTGGGCTTAAATGTCCCATGAGGGCAGCCAGCCTAGTACTTACCTATGAACCTATGGCTCTACGTGTAATGTAAAGGTATAAGTAAGCATAAACAAAACTGTAAACAGAACTTTATCTGTTTCAAAATATGGCATGTTTATGTGTTGACATGCTTTTGTGTATAAACAAATCATTAATCTCAGCCTTACCACAGGATACATGCCCAAAGAGTGGCGTCGGCAACTGTGGTCCCCCCTCCACAAAGGCGGTGCCTCACCGGACCCTGGTAATTACCCCAAGCGCTATGTCAGACTCCAGCCGGTCACAAGCGGTCACCCACAGGCTCGGTCTTTGGCCCCCTATTGTTCGCATCTACTTCTCACAAGGTCAGACATACAGGGAGGACTTTTGACAACAAAAGTTTGCAGACGACAAACTGGGTAGACTTAGTGGTGGAAAAGTGCATCGGAGAGATATCCTTTCAGAAGGGACTCGGAAAAACAGATAGCTGAGATCAGATCCATGGCCTGAAGTTAAACCAAAAAAAATATAGTCACCTCCCTCGGGAAAAACAAGGTAACCCCCCCAAGCTACCATATAGGTGGCCACACCACTAAGCACAGAAGAGTTAGGGGGACCTAGGGAACCAGGTTGATATGTGGCCTCTTTTTCTAAAGTGGTTAGAAAAACCTTCTACAGTTAGAAAGACCTTCACATTAGGGATTCACATCAGGATTCATTAGAGATATGATCTCCCCTCATTGTTCCCTGTACTCTTCTCATCGACATCCCAAGCCCAATTTGGGATGTGCATATCCGACATCTGCAGCAATTCTGCAAGTGCCCAAAGATAGACCAAAAAGGAGTTCACCAAAAGTCATAAAATGGACCCAAAACACAGAGAAACTCAAAATAGCTCTATAACTCAGAAATTGAAAACCTGACTGACATAACATTGACCTGGTGACATGTGCCCATCATACAAAGGCCATGTCTCAAAAATCAAAATCCACCAATGGACCTGCTCCACCTCAAAAAAAAAAAGAACCAAATAAAATGCAGGTGAGATAATAAACAGGGGTGTAAGGGATAGATTTAGGACTGGCTGGATAGATTAATGATCCATGCTGTGAGAACCTGCTGTGGAATAAAATCCCGTCCATGAGAGAGAGAACCTGTGGATGGGTTTATCCCGGGGAAAATCTTCCGTGGGTCTATGATGATGGTAGGGACAACAACCTAATAATCTGTTTTTTTTTTTTTTATTTTTTTAAATATTAAGAAGGTAAGGCATTTTTTTTTAAACATAGCAAAGTATAAAATGCAAAAGCCTAGGGCTATATACCTAAGCCTTAAATGTATATGTATAAGAAAGGAAATACATGTAAGAATCAATCCACATACTTCTGATTAAAGACAGATGTAAATCTGCATGAGTATACTTACAAATATGTCTCAGGTGTATGACAAGCTAGAAATATATGCATTTATACCATTCATACACAAACATGGAAGGGCATATTTGCATTGCTACACAATTTCATGTATTAAATGTATCAGCTCAATAATTTGCTGCAGTACAGACAATTCATAGATACAAAAGATTTGTGTAGGCTACAAACTGTTTGTTAATATGATGACTATATAAAACATTCATTTAATCCAAAACATTAACAACATGTAAAAATGGCAGAACTCAGTTAGTCACTACATACTAAGAAGAATGGAGGTTGGGGTGGAGGTGGGAGTTAAAGTAGCATGTGAATGACTCATACAGAGGAAACTGAGAAATGCAGTTTAATTAATTCTGTATGCACTTCTACTTAAACCCCTTAGATTATTATATTTATTAAGCTGCAAATTATGAAAGTACTCTTTGTAATGAATATTTAGTGCATGCATCATGTAAAAGTAAGTATGCTTGGTTCAATACAAGCTGAACTGAAAGGATGTCAAAGCTTCCTTTCATCTGACACATTTTGTGTGTGTACAGCATCTGTCTCTATAAGGGGAAGCTAAAAGTCTGTTGCTTAGATATTTATGTAAAAATGCAAGAAAGGTATGTAAGGCATAGTGGGAAACTTTTGTAGAAAACATCTGAAGTAGTAGACAGCCATCATTTATGTGTTCTATATGCAGCTGAAGAGGAAATAAATTGCAACTGAGAACAGGAGACTTTTATGACTTACTGAGGGTGCTTGTGAGTATGCAGAAGATAATATTTCTTACTTGCACAGCCCATATTTAGCAGAAATGTGAAGTGTATTACCATTTTAGGAGAAATGGCAGTGGAATTTTTAACCAGATTGTTTAATTACATTTTGGAAAGTCAGAGGATGCCTGAGGAGTGGAGAAAAAGTGTTTTGGTACCTATCTTTAAGAATAAGGGTGATGTGCAGAGCTGCAGTAACTACAGAGGGATAAAATTGATCATTCACAGCTTGAAGTTATGGGAAAGAGTAGTGGAAGCTAGGTTAAGAAGGGAGGTGATGATTAGTGATCAGCAGTATGGTGCAATATTTGCTCTGAGAGTGTTGTTGGAGAAATACAGAGAAGGTCAGAAGGATTTGCATTGTGTCTTTGTGGACTTAGTGAAAGCATATGACAGGGTGCCTAGAGAGGAGCTGTGGTATTCTATGAGGAAGTCGGGAGTGGCAGACAAGTATGTAAGAGTGGTACAGGATATGTACAAGGGTAGTGTGACATTGGTAAGGACTGCAGTGGGAGTGACAGATACATTTAAGGTGGAGGTGGAGGTGGGATTACATCAAGGATCAGCTCTGAGCCCTTTCTTATTTGCAGTGGTGATGGACAGGTTGACAGATGAGATTAGACAGGAGGCCCTGTGGACTATGATGTTGGCAGATGACATTGTGATATGTAGTGAGAGTAGGGACCAGGCTGAGGAGACCCTGGAGAGGTGGATATATGCTTTAGAGAGGAGAGGAATGAAGGTCAGCAGGGCTAAAACAGAATATATGTGTGTAAATGAGAGGGAGGGTAGAGGAATGGTGAGGATGCAGGGAGTAGAGTTGGTAAAGGTGGATGAGTTTAAGTACTTGGGATCAACAGTTCAGAGTAATGGTGAGTGTGGAAGAGAGGTGAAGAAGAGAGTACAGGCAGGGTGGAATGGGTGGAGAAGAGTGTCAGGAGTGATTTGTGACAGACGGGTACCAATAAGAGTGAAAGGAAAGGTCTACAAGAGGGTAGTGAGACCAGCTATGTTATATGGGTTGGAGACGGTAGCATTGTCGAAAAGGCAGGAGTCAGAGCTGGATGTCGCAGAGTTAAAGATGTTAAGATTTGCACTGGGTGTGACTAGGATGGACAGGATTAGGGATTAGTATATTAGAGGGTCAGCTCAGGTTGGATAGTTTGGAGACAAAGCAAGAGAGGCGAGATTGCATTGGTCTGGACATGTGCTGAGGAGGGATGCTGGGTATATTGGGAAAAGGATGCTAAGGATGGAGCTGCCAGGTAAGAGGAAAAGAGGAAGGCCTAAGATGAGGTTTATGGATGTGGTGAGAGAGGACATGCAGGCGGTTAGTGTGAAAGAGCATGATGCAGAGGACAGGAAGAAATGGAAACAGATGATCCACTGTGGTGACCCCTAATGGGAACAGCCAAAATAAGATGATGATTACCATTTGTTATGTTATACCAGCATACGTCATTAGTATCAGCAGACTGCAAATGTGGAAATCACTACCACTTGATAGCAATGTATTGATTGTTCCCATGTTTCAAGAAGTATTTCCCAGAATTTTCCTTTATTTGAATAAATTTTTAATAAAAATAAAAAATGTTAATAAAGATTGCAATAATGTTTTTCTTATTTTAATTATACATTCCTCTGTCCTTTATTTTTTTCTCTCTCATTTTTCCAAAGGTCCAGAATTCTTAGGAGCAGCCCAACTCAATTCCTCCCACGTCAGAGAGCATTCACCCTCAACCCATCCAGGGACATCCTCACATGGACAGGGTGGTGGTACCAGCCCTGTATGCACTCTGGCAAGCCTCAAAAACTGTGGGCTCTAGGACTTACCTGAGGATGTGGTAGACCAGGTAGTAGAGAGATATTTTCAGCCACTCCAAGATCTCCTTCAGTGGGTTGAAGACTTACTGACCTGGTCTGTAACGACCACTGCACCACAACAGGCCTCCACCCCCTCAACATCAAATACCTCTACTACAGGACCATCAGACAGTGGAAACATTTGAGGTCATGTGGAAAACAGGTGCCTTCTGATCTCACCTCCTCTTCAACTCCCCCCTTTCTTTATCTACTCTCTTACATCCTCTTACCTACATCCCATTCAAACTACACCTTATATAAAAAAAGAAAAAAACAGGGAGGTTTAGCCCTCACCAAAAATCAACACAACCCTCTTGATGTGTTCCTTCTGTGGATCCCCCTTTGCTATGTTTTCTCTTTTTCAATCTATCCCATCTCTCCCCTTTCATTCTTTAAAGAAAACAGAATCTACATATAGATAGCCCTATATAAGGCATATAAATATCTCTTTACATTTTGGATAATAATAAAAGATATCTGCTTCTTTCCTTAAATACTTCAAGCATGCTTGCACATCAACACATTTGTCCCCAATATCAGAGAGCATACAAAACCAGTCTTTAAGGGAAAGGGGAGTAGGACAAAACCGGAGGCATACAGACCCTTAAGTCTACCTTCACTTTGTGAAAAAATAATGGAGAAGGTAATATTGGATAACTTATTGTCAAAACTGGATAAGCTGGGACTTGAAACCATATATCAGCATGCATTTGTTGAAAACAGATCTATCAACACGTGTAACATGATATTCTATAACAGTATAATAAAAGCTATGAATTAAAAATTGTGCTGTGATGTAATTTATATTGATTTACCTTCAGCATTCGACAGGGTCATACACAAAAGACTGATCAATAAATTAGAACAACTAGGTATCTATGTACTCTTGATAAACTGCATGGCTTACAAATAGGACATGGCAAGTATCATACAGCAATTGGACAGGTGAAATTCTTGGTTACAGTCAGGGTGTCCCACAGGGCTTTGTCCTAGGCCATTACCTGTTAGATTGTATCTTTCAGATCTAGCTTTTTCATCTGAGATGTTCTACAGTCTATATGAAATTGGGTAAACTGATTACATGTGTTACAGATAAGGCATGTCTGCAAAATAACTTGACTAAATTGACCATTTGGACACAAGAGAATAATATGCTGATAAGTACATCAAAAACTAAGCATACAAGATTAGGCAGACATAAACTGAAAGGTGAATATTTAATACAGCACACAGTGATTGAGACTGTAGATTCACTTAAGGACCTGGGCATACAGGTAGATCCATCTTTGAGTTTTTCTAATGATATCAACCAAATGGTTACTGATAGTTATAGAACTATAGGTTGTATAAAATGATTTATAAAGCTTAGGAAACCAGAACTGAAGTCATTGTTTTTTAGTTACATTACACCCAAACTTGAATATGGAATAATAATATGGAAACCTTATACAAAGACAAGCATGAGTAAACTGGAAAGAGTAAAGAGGAAATATACCAAGGGCATCCATGGATGTGAAAATTTAAGTTACTGTGAAAGACTAAACTATCTGAACTTGTACAGTATCTCTTATAGATATCCAAGAGAAGATCTTATTATAGGGCATTTAGAAAAAAAACTATCTCTGGGAATGTTTGGGGCTACCATAAAGTATTAGATAATCAGACAGCCCATGTAGAAGATACTATAAATAAACTATACACTGGAATTGATGGCAACACCGTTTATAGCCATTTAGAAGAAAACTCAATTATGGCAACAGAACAAAAGAGCGATAAAAGAAAGTTATATGGAACAAATGATCATTGATCATTTCTTGTTAAATAAAGTCATAGTGGAGCACTGTAAAAAGGGGAAGACTCAAAGTATGGTATGGATTGACTACAAAAAAAAATTTGACAGTATTGTATCCCACATTCATGGATAAAAGACTGCTTAAAAATGTATAAGATATACCCTACACTGAAATTACATCACAGCAGCCATGAAACATTGGCAAACCACTTTGCAGTTAAGCCATGATAAAGGATAAATTATTATTCCAGGGATAAAAATCCAAAGAGAATATTCCAAGGTGACTCTGTCACCATTTCTCTTTTGCCTTGCCCTAAACCCATTAAGCTGTCTGCTTAACAGATTAGGCCATGGCTATAATTTGGCTCCCAGAAAGCAACAAAGTATAAAGACTTCTCATCTTCTCTTTGTCAATGATTTAAAACTGTATAGCTCATCAGATGAGAAACTGAAATGACAATTGCAAGTAGTCAAAACTTTTTCAGATGATACAAGAATGTCATTTGGTCTTGATAGATGTGCAAAAGCAGGAAAGCTGCAGCACCAAGAAAACATCAGTTTAGGACAAGAATGTGATATAGAAGAAATTGAGCAAGAGGGAGTCTATAAATATTTGGGAGTTGATGAAGGATCAATAAAATATGAACAAATGCACATAAAACTTAGTAAGGAATATTTTGGAAGACTTAAATTAATCCTGAAAACAGCATTGACATCTAGGAACAAAATTCAAGCAATAAACCAATTTGCTCCCCCTATCCTAATTTACAGTTTTGGAGTGATTGACTGGCCCCAAAAGGAGTTGGATGGCTTGGACAGGAAAAAAAAACAAGGATGCTTCATGCTCAAATAATTTTTAAAAGTTAGTGCACACCAAGATTATATATTCCCTGTTCCGAAGGAGATATGGGCCTACTTCAAACTGATTACATCTATAGGTCTGCAATTGTGAGACTGTATACATATCTGCTGACCTCACAAGAACCAAATATAGTGAAAGCTTTGAAACATGAGGAGAATAAATCTAAGATGACTTCCCTTCTTAATCTAGCAGAAGTATATCAACATCAGGCAGGAATGGAAATCAAACCAGAAGTAGATAAAAATCAGGCAGCAACTGAATGTGCCAAAAAAAAAAAAAAAAAGAATATAAGGTGAAGGATCAGATGAGAAGGCAAGAAATATGGAAAATGCATAAATAAAGTTGCAAGTATAGAAAACATCTGGAAGAACCTCATGTTGATCAGAATCGAATGCAGGAATTATTAAGGAGAGGTGATTTCAAACCAAAAGATGAAAGATTAATATTGGTGGCCCAAGATACTGGGCTATGTACATATTGGTTTATAAAGTCCATTGAACATGTGGGAGAAATAGGCAAATGTAGGTTTTGTAAACCAGAATTGGAAACAGTTGCACACCTTGTTGCTGGCTGTGATATACTAATGGTGGAATAACTGTATACTGAAAGGCATAATAATGTTGTGAAACTGTTGCACTGGAGCTTGTACAAACATTATGGTATTGAAGTGGCTGTAAAACACTGGAAACATGAGCCACAAAGCATAATAGAAAATGATAAAGTCTACATCACATGAGATTACTCATTACCAGCAGTTCAAAAGATAAATACAAGAAAATCAAAAATAGTGGTCTATGAAAAGAAGACAAAAGTAACATTGATCATTGAAATCACTATACCCAGTGACTAAAGTGTCTTAAGTACAGAGAGACAAAGACATAAAATATCAGGATTTGCAGGCAGAAATGAGAACAATGTGGAAGAAAAACACCCAGACAGTTCCAATAGTAGTAGGAGCAACAGGTCTTACAAAAAAGAATTTACAATCATATTTAGATATGTTACCAGTACATGTAACTCCATATGAATTGCAGAAGGAGTCATTACTGAGTACATTGTGGGTGCTATGAAGAGCAGTTCTGGCTGACATCAAAGACTGAAACAATACTAATTTCATGAACTTTAATCATATTTTGACTTAGGAATGGGGTCCATTCCCGTCATGGTATTGTAAACCCAAAAGATCTGGAGAAATTAAAAAAGATTCTATAGTAATGAGACATGTACTAACTGGTTTTCTGAAAGAGAGGCTGATGCATGGAAACGTTTAGGTGTTTTTAAGAACAGCCTGGACACTTATTATGGGAACAAGTGTTTTGGTATATTAGCAGGCTAGAAGGGTATTAATGCCCATGCTTGAAATATTTGTATGTATGCATGTACATGAACACTAATGTTTTCATGTAGTACTTCGCACATATTGAAGGATTAACTTCAGTTACTTTACACTTTTGCCATAAGTAGACATGTTTACTCTAATGCCTTTGCATTCCAGTAGTCATCACAAATAACCTGTGATTAGTTTATCTGCTTACAGGTGTAACGGAGCTCTTTGCAGATAACTGCTACACACATTTAAACCTTGGGACTATGAATACCACCTTAAGATTAGAAAATTAGCAGAAACAATTTTCCTGTCTTGATGAACAAACACAAATATGTTAGCATGCAAGTTAAATTTTGATGATAAAGAATTCTCATTCATGGGATAGTCACAAATCAAGGTAAAAAACATGAAGTAATATAAAACAGTATAACAGTTAACTGAATGACTTAAGGTTAGTTTTCACAATAGCACCAGAACACAATAAATATTAGTGTGTGGTAGCTATGATGACAGTACTTGTTAAAAGAATACTATTTGAAAATGGATAACTTGATTTTCAGAACTTCAGTAAACTGACTGGAAACGTGTAAAGGTCAGGTGTCACATAATATCGAGGTAAGAATTCAACTAATTAGCATGTATCTTTTAAGTTCTACCTAAATAAATAAAGCATTACCATAGCAAGAATTGACAAAGATTAGGACATTATAACATGTAAGCAGGTGGCTAGAAGAAATAATTAGTTAGAACACAAGTGAAAGGAAAATTGCAAGTAGGAGGGTAAGCTGAAGAAATCAAGTAGCCATACTATAGTAGAGATTTTAGAGATGCTCTTTATCTACAAAACAAAAGTGTTAAAAAAGAAAATGGGTAGGAAAGAAAAAAAATAAACTATTAAAGCAAAGTAATTCAGCCTGATGGATCTACAAATGATGTATGTACCAGAAACACTAGGATATTACTTAGGTTCATAGGTGTGCACTAGGCTAATGGCCCTGGAGCCTTTACAAACCTCGCCCATAGGATTACCCTGACATCGTGCCACCCGACCTTAAGTTCCCAGTGCCTCTGTCGAGTAGAGCCACTGGACTGATCCCCGGGGTGATGTTTCTATTTTCCATCCAATCATCAAGATTTCTCTTGAAGAGAGCCAGTGAGGTGTTCTGTTTGACATGTATGGGAAGTCTGTTCCATAGCATGGGCCATCTCTGGGTTATGAACCTGTCCCTCCAGCACATTCTGTTGATTGTGGTAACGAGGTTGAGGTCTCTGGAGGGTGTGGTGCAGAGGAATTGGGATTTCATTAGATGCAGCATTTCTAGCAGAGCTGTGTCAGACATGGCTTTCTAATTCAAGCAGAGATAACCTCTAAGTAGATGATATGAGACAGAGAATAGTTGGGAGTTTTTTTTAGTCTGTCCATATAGGATAAGTGTTTAAGGCCTAGGATCCTCTTTATGAGGTGCTTTTGTGGCTTCTCCAGTTGTTGCAGATGTCTAGTGAGGTTCATGCCAAATGGGGCATTGTACTTGATGAGTGGCCTAATGAGGGAAGAGTAGAGGGAGACAATGACCTCTTTCTTCCTGGATGCAAAACCCTTCATAATGAGATGTGCCACATAGGACTTTCTGACCACAGTGGCAATGTGGTGGTCAAAAGAGAGGTTGCTGTCAACCTGTGCTCCCAGATCTCTTATAATGCCTTCTGTGTTCAGTGGACTACCATCAATGTGGTAATTCATGGGAACTGGGTTTTTCCCAAAGGGGATGACAACACATTTTTTGGCATTGGGCTTAAGGCCATGGTTCTGACACCAGTTGTTGGTCTCAGTGAGGCCTTTCTATAGGATGTCAACATCACTTGGGGAGTTAATAATGGATCCCAACTTGCAATAGTCTGCAAACTTTGTCAGCCAGAGTCCCTTCATGTTGGCCTGGACTTCTGAGAAGTAAATACCAAGCAGGAGAGGACCCAGGACCAATCCTTGTGGGACTCCACTCATGACTGGTTGGCAGTCTGACTTGAGTCAACTACTTTCATACTGTGGGTTCTATCTGTCAGCCAGTTTGCAACCCTCTTAGTGATATAGGGGTTGATGCCTAGCTTAGTGAGTTTTTCTATTATTCCTGAGTGGAGAATGGTATCAAAGGCCTTGGCCAGATCAAGGTAGTCTGTATGAACCACCTTGCCTTCATCCACAGCACTGGTGACTGACTCATAGAAGTCAACCAAGTTGAGCAGGCATGATCTGTCCTTCACAAAACCAAACTGTGTGGGATCCAGAGTTTGGAGATTCCCTATAGCCTTGTTTATTAGGTCCATGATGATGCATTCCATAGGTTTGCATATCAGATTTGTCAGTCTAATGGGGCGATAGTTTCCAGGGTCTGTAGTCTCTCCTCCTTTGTGGAGAGGGATGACTATAGCAGTGCGCCATTATGTAGGGACAAAGCCTGAGTTGAGGCTGTGATTGAACAGGGCACACAGGTGAAGTGCTAGTTCACTCTGTAGTTCATGTAGAACACAGCCATGGATATTGTCAGGTCCCATAGAAGCTGTATTCTTGCCCTTGTACAGTGCTGTTTTAACCTGTGCAGCAATAATACTGGGTGCCTGGCAATCTACTGGTATTGTGATTGGTCCTTTGGGCGGCAGGGAGGTAAAGTTGGCACTGAATCTGTCGGCCAGTATATTGGCAATATCTGTTGGCTTGGTATAGGAGGTACCATTGTGCAGTAGCTCTCAGCAAATCTGGGTATTGCTGTGGAGATTCTTTACATAACTATAGAAGGCCTTGTGGTTATCTTTACTATCTGCTGCAAGTCTGGTTTTATAGCTAGCTTTAGAGGATTTGATGAGGGATCTCAACTTTCTGTTGAGGCTGATAAGGGAGTTTTACCAGTCTTGGGACTAGACCTTATTCTCTATCAGTTTTCTCCTTCTGTTGTAGAGTTTGTTTATAGCAGGGGACCGCCAGATTAGCTTCCTTTTTTTGGGGGATAGCATCTTGGTTCTACTGGGTATGGTGAGATCCATGCATTTGTGCACGTTTGTACAGTGCATTGGTGTATGATTCTGTGGTCATGCAACTATTCTCCATTTGCATGGGTGCAGTAAAGTTAACCACCTTTGTTTTTAGGAGCCCAAAGTTAGCTTTGGAGAAGTTGGAGAAGTTTTTCATGGTCATTACCTTTGCAGGGGGGTGGATTTCCAAGGTGTTTAATTTGTGGTCAGATCTCACAAGGGAGGAGTTTACTATTGGTCATCAGTTATGTAAGCGGGATAGCTCACTTTATACAGGCGTTTTACACAGTGTAACTAATGCTAGAGTAAAACAATAATTAGAGTAAAACCTTGCATCAAACAGGTACTTAGAAACAAAGTCAATGACCTCAGAGCTGGAAATGTAGTTACTAACAAGTAAACAGCAAAGTACAGAGGAATATAAAAACAACATGATATAGATAAGACCAGAAACTATAAGAGAGCAAAGGCTCTAGAAAAACAAGTCAAAGCATTTCAAATAAGTCTTACTGTGAAGACAGGCTAATATGCAAATCTCTAAGAAGCGGTTAACAGCATAAATCTTAAGGTTATGGGAGAGATGCAGTATATCCATAGAGGTGAACCCTGTTTTTTCTGTGTTGCTTCAAAATCAGACCACTACCACAGCTAAGGCAAGATGATGTCGATCTCAGGACAGTACTAGTAAGTAAAGGTAAGAACCCTCTTCTGAGTGGGGAAAATCAGGGATTATTATCACCTCTGCCTCACAAATGACCTAAAATGGGCATATTTAGATTATGGTAGGAATCTAACAATTTCGGTTGTAATGTAGATCTGTCGCGCAACAACAATAAATCTCAACAATTCTCCTGCTTCCTTTTGCAGACTGATTCGACTGCAGAGGTATGACAAACAGAGAACAGCATGAATACTGCATTTCCAAATGGTGACAGTCTATATGATGTCATGCACAGAACTGCAGAGAAGGAAAAATCTTTTAGAAGACAAACTGGAACAGACAATATAAGGTATAAAGTGTTAATGAGGATATGTTATGTTCAGTTTTACTGTCATTTGATTACTACATTGTTATTTTTACTATTGTGCTGCATCTAATAGATGTCATTACTAATCAGCATGCCTCAGTTAGTGCTGACATGGACCATATGTGCACTAAGATACTCAGATTTACATGCGATCACTACTGCGGAATGCAGCATTAACAGGTCAGAAGTAGACTCACGTCAAGCTTGGACATGAACTTACATCTGTCTACCTGGTAATCTCAGGTCATGTAAAAGTAGCCTGTCTGGTAGAAGCTCCACTGGTAAAAGTTACATTTCCCTAGCTGCTAAGCAAGCAATAATAGCCATGATGGAAGTTCCCAGGGAAATAATGGCCCACCCAGAGGTGTGGTGAGGCCCGGCACCTCAGGCAGAGAACCTTAGCACACCCCAGGAAGGGCCATTATTCACCGCATAATGCACACCCTGGAAGGCATTTTTGTACTTAGATAATGGACTGTTAAATTGCTTTGTATTTTATTATTATTATTAGCATTAGTAGTATTACTAGTAGTAGTAGTAGTAGTAATAGTACTAGTAGTAAAAGCAGCAATAGTACATACTTTTCAACACGTTTGATGTTTCAAATGCTGAAGGAAGCATTTTACATCCAAAATATAAGTTGTGCAAGTATTTTAGTACACGTGCTTGACTTGTTTTTCACACATGGCTGAACAGTATAACAGAGGGTTATAGTCACACAGACAATGTCAGGACTAAGGAAAGTAACTACTGGAGCACCATGCCCTCAACCAGAGTAATGTGTTACTTCTGAAAGTTATACAGGGAAAGTAACATTTGGTTGCTGGGAAAAGTACACACGCATGCACACACACACACACACACACACATGCACACAAAATGTGCCCAGCAATTACAGTGTAAGACACTGCAACCTTCCTCCTCCCCATGCTTTTGAACTGTTCCAAATTTTGCTCTGTCTCATAAAAATGTTGAATTTTCTGACAACTCACTAAAGATTATTGCAAGTCAATGAAACCAGACATTGCAATTTCATAGTTTTTTGTTCAGAAAGTTGTTATATTTAAAGACTGAGTAATTTTAAGTCCTCCACCACAGGGTTGGTTTTATCCAGTATTTCTGAGCAAAGAAGTTGATAGATACTGAGTGCATAACTCTCATAGGATCATATGAAGTTACTAGGCTATTGGCCCTGAGGCCCTTCCAAGCCTAGCCAAGAATTTAGCCCATGTTCCAACAAGTCAGCACCCGATGCAGGTGGAATCCCAGGGGTGTTGTTCGCTCACTCTCTCTTTCGGTTTCATTTTGTATCCCTTACAAACACACATGTGCATGCACACTCACAGTACTTTTTCTTTCTTTTCCATTTTCTTGCTCATAAAAGCAAAGAGACATTTACTGAGCATAACAAATGGCAGGCATTTCATTGTTTCAGACTCTGCTTCACTGCAGCTTAATATGCTGCCATGAAGTGATTGATTTGTTTTTTACTGGGTGATATCTGAACATTAACATGTTCATTCTCCAACAGGATGGTGATATATGTGTCCCTGACTGCTGGATCTATAACTGTGACATTACACACAAAAAAGGAAATAATCTTTGTCCTATCCTAGGTATTAATTTACATATATATTTATATATTAACTATCCTAAAGACAGCTGTTAAAGTTGCTTTGCTTTCAACTTTTCTGTATACTAATGGTGTTATTCTGCAATCATCTTCTCTTGTTTCCTTTGCTCACCTCCTTTTACAAACAGCAAATGGCTGAATGGTTTTGTTTCCCACAGAAGGCCTATGGGGAAATCTGGGGGAATGGTTGGTAGGACCATGACTGAAATTGTGTTCTATTGTTCAGTCATGCAGCAATCCAGAGGATTATAGTGAGACAGTCAATGTCATAACTAAGGAAAGTAACTACTTGAATGCCATGCCTCACCCAGAGTAATGTGTTTAATTCTGAAAGTTATACAGGGAAAGTAACATCTGGTTGCTGGGAAAAGTACAGAAGAAAGTGACCAGAAAGGTATATGGATGAAAGGGAACAAATATGAGCAGAGACTAAAGGAGTTGCACCTTTTCTTAGATAAAACCTGAACAGACAAACAGGGAAGGCAAAATAGTGGCACTCAAAATTACGTCAAGTAGATAAGAGGCCATGCTGAACAGGGGTCTATATTAGAAGACCAACTGTTTAGGTGATTGAACACCTAAACATTGATCTTCTAATATCGAACTGCACAATGTCGAAAGTCCCCAGGGAAACACGTCCCTCAGCCATAACACAAAAAACATTATTTTACCCACACACACACCCCCTCCAACTAAATATACCAATTCCGAGATCGCTCAACAGTAGGGAAATAGCAAACTCCGGCGAATGGCCAAGGGAAATCTTTCCCTGCATTAAATCGGCCATTTGCCATTTTTTGCTTTCGATATTAGAAGATCGATGTTCAGGTGTTCGATCACCTAAACAGTCGGTCTTCTAATAGAGACCCGCTGAACAGGACTGAGAGAGCGGAGGAAGGGACACAGGCATGCAATGATTATTCAGGCTAGTTACTTTATCTATAAAATTCTGAACAGGACTGATAGAGAGGGGAGGAATGGAAACAGGCATACTGTGGTTATACGAGCTAATGTACTCTGTAAAATTACTCCTGGTGACAGAGAGACAGACTTGTAGGCCAATGGACTGGACCACTGGAATTGGTGATAAAGATTCAGTTCACAGGGACATTTAACAGAGCATGGAATAGATGGAGAAAGTCAAAGGTAAAGTAGGAGTGGCGAGAAGATGGCATACTAAATACATATAAAGGGTAGGATAGATTAAGGTTTTACCATCTTCTGCATTAAGCATAAAATACATTCTAAATATTTATTCTCATTACTGGAGCTATTACCCTTCCCAAACCCTCTCCAGTACATTTTTACCAGACTATTTTTCCTGTGATCACACGTGTATTCATGGTTTCTTGTTGATGTCCTCACTAACAAAATATAAATAAGGAATTCCTGCTGATGTTATTGGTATGATGTATTTCCTGTTTTGCATGGAAAATTTCAAAATTTTTTCGTTAATACATAGTTAATCTTAATGTCTTACTGATTTTTACATCCTATACAGTAACTTGTAGGACTAATAATAAAATCGGTAGTGTATATGTCTACCCCATCTTAAGAGCATAATTTAGACTCAAAATGTGTTATAGCATAGCTAGCTGTTCTTGGTGATGTTTTGTATTACTCTGCTAATGATGTTAAGTTTTATTTTTACTATGTTTAATGATGCTTTTCATGCCTTCTTGCTGTGTGGATAATATTTCAAGTTCTCTGTATTATCTTATTTCTGTTGTGTTCTCTAAAATAATTTCTGATGACTTCTGGATAACTTTGTAGAATGGACTTCACCAGTGTGCATGGCTTGTGGCTAAAAGGGATCCAACCTAGATTATAAAAAGATTAAATACAAATAAAAAAAAAAAATCAATATTAAACAATTAGTACAATTTGATCTTTATCAATGTGTCCTTCTATATTTTCAACTTGCAATTTATCAATGAGTTTTTCACGGGCTTTCACTGAAAATGGCATCTGCTCAGCTTGACTCTCATAATTAACAACCCCAAGCAAACAAAGTACCTGTTTGGTGCCATGCTTTATAGCAATGGTGGCAAAATCATGCTGATAGGAACAGCTTTAAACAGCAGAACTGTAAATATCACTGTTTGTAAAGAGACCAGTAATCAGATTAAAAGTGTACCGTGGTAGTTGCTAAAGAACAGAAAGGGGTCTCAGATGAGATGGACTACTTGGACATTATCAAAGGTGCTTCCTCCTCATGGTATGGATGAGGATAGTGTATGCCATAGAAGGGGGATTATTATTTCATTGAATGACAGGCACAAATCTGTGTGGTTTGTTGTTATGGAGGACCAGTGTTCCACTACGAAGTAGGCTTAGGCCTGTTATAAGATAATGGTCTGCATTTAGTTACACAGGATCCTATTTGGCATTCTTTATTAATTCACCTGGAAACATTTATATTAGCATAATAAGTTCACATAGGAAAACAGCAGCAAGACTCTGGCCTCTCAGCTCCAAGCATCTGCAGAGTGATGTGAGTTTTAAGACTGGGAGCCAGATCATAAGCAGAAACAGGAAAAGGCAAAACCAGTATCAAACTAGAGAGATAATAAAGTGAGGGTGGCTTAATGGCTAAGGTGTTTGCCTTACAAACACAAGGTGCAGGATTTGAGTCTCACAAGGGATAATTGGCTAGGCTTAAAATGGCTCACAGGGGCAGTTAGCTTATTACTAAACTATGAACCTATGAAGCTATGCAAGAGAAGATGGTAGATAATAAGCAGCATGACTCGCAGTGTGGAAAAGAAGATCCCTGGATGAGCTGAATTCATGGAAGACCAATTCTTGGAATTAGGGCAGTCACAAGGAGTAACACGATGCACTATACCTACTAGTCAGCTCACAGAAGTGTCCTACTTGTGTATATAATTTGCTTTAATCACATATTTCAAGGCTATTTTTATATGAACGATATTGATTAATTTTTGCAATTTTAAATTTACTCAAGCATCTGCATAATTGTGTTAATATCAGGATATTAGGACTACTTCCCTAGCCTTTAAAAGTAGCAGCATGTTCAACAATATGAGAAAGACAAAAGTGTCTGAGCAGACAGAAATTACTGCACCTACTGCTGCTAACAGAGATGCCAAGAAGTGGCTCACCCCACCCTAGTCACAGAAATATAAGAGCCCAAAAGTAGATGAAAGATATCAAAGGTATCATAAAACTCTTAAAATGTCTTATAAGTGACTTTGGATGAATCTGGCCTGCCTCAAACATAATGACCAAAAATGGGGAATGATAAAGTTGAAATTGCTTTTATTTTAACAGAAAATGTATTACAAGTAAATGATCTTGACTAGAAAGTATTAAAGATGTAATATAAAGGGCCTGACTCCAAAAGACTTTCTCAGTGCAAGTGAGCACTTGCACTGAGAGCAGGGCTTTTGGAATCTGGTCCATGTAGCAACCCTGTTGGTAGGCAGCCTTTGCACAAAGTAAGTTACTACAGTGAGAACAGGTCTTTTGGAATCAGGGACAGCATACACAGAGAGCTGCTCTTTTGAAACCTGGCCCAAATCTGTGTGTCTGCTGTGGGTGGGGTGTTCAAGCTTAAACCAGCAGGACAGTTTAATTTCTGAAACTCAAGTCAAAGGGATCTACACAAAGCTAAATTTACTGAATTTGATGTAAATATTCACAAAAGGGAATGATATGTAACATTACTTCATAAACCTTGCACTTCAGTGGGATGTCCTTACTTGATTAGATATATTTATTGGATAGATGCCTTCAGAGATTCAGTGCCAGGATCCCCTCAAGCATGTTGTTCGACTGTGATCCCACTGAATTTTATTGTTGCTGTGACATCCCCACTCTGAGCCATTTATCAAGGAGCCTGAATCTCACCACTGGCACTGGAGAGGGGCATTCACTTGGAACAAAAATAGATACACTCAGTATTTCCAGATGCAGCTTTCTGAATCAAGCACAATTTCCCTTAAGAGCACACAGGGAACACACTCAGTCCAAGAAATGTATAGTTATCCCCTTTGGGAAAAAACATGTACCCTTGAATTACCACATAGGTGGCAGTACACTAAACACCGAAAGTGTGATAAGAGACTCAGGGACACAGGTGGACAGTGGTCTCACCTTCGATAACCACATCACCACAACAGTCAGGAAATCCGTCTGCATGGCACACCTCATCACTAAGGGCTTTTCATCCAGAAAAAAAGGAAGTCATTGTCCCACTGTACTCATCCCTCATTAGACCCATTATAGAATACAACGCCCCGTTTGGTATGTACCTCTCAAGACATCTGCAAAAACTGGAAAGGCCACAGAAATACCTCACTAAAAGAATCACAGGCAGATGCCCTATGCTGACCATCTAAAACAACTCCAGCTATACTCTGTTGCACATCGTCTACTCAGAGGTGATCTCTGCTTAATATACAAAGCCATGTTTAAAGAAATCCCAATCCCTCAGAACCACACACTCCAGGGATCCAAACCTTGTCATCACAATGAACAAAACATGCTGGAGGGATAGGTTCCTGACCCAGAGGCTCCCCAGACTCTGGAATAGACTGCCAATACATGTCAAGCAGAGTGCTTCTTTGGCCCTCTTCAAAAGGAACCTTGATGATTGGATGGGAGATAGGAAATTCACCCTGGGGATCACATCAGTCATCCTGCTAGACAGGGGTCCAGGGAAGTAAATATTGTGGGAAGAAATAGCCAGGGAATTGTTATGGCTAGGCTTGTATAGGCCCTAGGGACGATAGCCTAGTACCAACCTATGAACATGAAAATACTAAATATCTATTTGCAGTAAACACCAGAGTTTCAATCACAGGAAATATTAAAAACAACACAGGTGGACAGGTTCACACAGTTACAGAAAAACAATACTTAACTAATCTCACTACATTTTCCTGACTGATCTAAAGAACTGTAAGATACAATATTTATGGCCTAAATTATGCAATTTAATTTCTTACTATTAAGTCAGGTGGATGGAGATTAACTTCTTCTCTTCCAGTATTCTTTCTTACAATATATACATTTCAACAGTTACAATAGTACATGCACATTTCCTCCTCTGTCCAGCAGGACACACTGTTGATACATTTTTAACACAAGCAACTTTACAAATACATTTCAACACATGCATCTGTACAAATTAGTTTGATATTCAAATAACTGAATTCTTTACTAAATTCCAGCTAGTTATACTGGCATATGTTACACATCCAGTGCCCTACTTCTCTTGGCATAGTTGGCAATACTTCACATCATCACAGCTACAATCAAAAGTGCTAAAAATCACTAAATAACTCATATAGTGAAGGTTTACAATTTCTCTATTTTTTAATGCAGTTGTCAGCTGGAATAAGAACTCTACATAGATCACAAAAGTTAATATTTTCTTTTCAGAAAGGTCTTTGTTTCATTTTTCGTCTAACACCAACACTGTCATATACAGATAAAGCATCACTATGAAAAACTTTCCTAACAGGATTATTTTTCTTCCTATAAGACCATACTGTTATTTACTGCCCAGAAACTCCATTTATTTTCCATTTCTTAACTTCTGCATTATTTTGCCATAGATTATGAAGCCCCCAACCAGTTTTGATCTCATCCGCTTTCAGTTTGCTTCAGAAAGATTTATGTCTCAGCCTGTGTGACCTGGGCTAGATATAGCTGTAGGGTTTAGTCCTCAGCCAAGTGTCCAAGCCAAGTCCTTCTGTGCCCTCTCTGTAGCACTAGTGCTTCATGCCCCTGCTCCAAGTAGTTAACACACATGCACACTTTTGAAATTTGATTTTCACACACACACACACACACACACACACACACACACACACACACACACACACACACACACACACACACACACACACACACAAGGATGGTACAGATTTACTAGGCATGCCTTCTTCTGCCCAGACTATAAGGTATTTACACTGCCACCAGACACCCCAAAGCCAGCTACTCTAAGGCTCTTACAAGGGTACCCAATTATACTGAGTGAAATTAATAGTAATACAACTGATAGTGCTTGGCCAATGCAGTAATGCTTCCAGGAGTGGCCACATTGTCACTAAATAGATAAAAGTCCTCTCAAATCAGCCACAATGAAAAGTTTAAATATATTTAATAATAAATAAAAGAACCTTCGTTGGTTAGGTCTGACCACAAGCTAATTACCCTTTACATCCACATCCCTCCACCCCCTCCCAGTAAGGAAACCTCTGTAAAAAAACTTCTCCATAGCCAACTTCATGTTACTCAAGTCAGAAGTGACAAACTTCATGACACCCATGCAGACGGGAACTGAAAGTTGTACTGTTTAATCCTACACTAAGGCACTGTATGAGCACATCCACTCGTGTATGAATTGTGCCATCCCAAATAGAACCAAGATGCTCTCCTCCAAAAAAAGGAAGCTAATCTGGTGGTCCCCTGCCATAAACAAACTTTATAACAAAAGGAAGAAAACTGTTGCAGAAAAGAGGAAAATCCCAGGATTCAAAACACTCCCTTACCAGCCTCAGAAAGAAGCTGAGATCCCTCATAAAATCCTCCAAAGCTAGTTACTAAAATAAAATTGCCCAAGATTCCAAAGACAACCACAAGACATTCTATAGCTATGTCAAGAATCTAAATGGCAATGCTCAGATCTGCTCTGAGCTACAACAGAATGGCATTAAATATACTGATCCCAAGGATATTGCCAATATCCTGGCAGATCAATTCAGTACCAACTTCACCCCCCTTCACCCCCTAAAGGGCCCATCTCAATACCGAAAGATTGCCAAATTCCGGTAATAACGGCCACACAAGTAAAAACCGCACTCTCCAAAGCTAAGAATACAGCATCCATGAGAATAGACAACATCCCGAGCTGTGTACTACATGAACTACAAAATGAACTGGCACCTCACCTAAGTGTCATGTTTAATCATAGCCTAACCTCAGGCTTCATGCCCACTGAGTGGCGCACAGCTACAGTTATCCCACTCCACAAGGGGAGATCCACGTTGGATCCTGAGAACTACAGCCCCATCAGTCTGACAAGCTTGATCTGCAAGGCCATGGAATGTATTATCATGGAACTTATAAACAAAGACATTGGCAACCTCCAAACACTGGACCCCACCCAGTTTGGGTTTGTAAAGGGCCAATCTTGTCTCCTGAATCTTATTGACTTCTTCAAATCAGTCTCCAGAACTGTGGACGAGGGTAAGGTGGTCCACACAGCCTATCTGGACCTCGCCAAGACCTTCAACACCATTCCCCACTCTGGAATCATAGATAAACTTACTAAGCTGGGCATTAATCCATACGTCACTCAATGGGTTGCCAACTGGCTTACTGACAGAACCAGCACTGTAAAAGTAGCTGACTCCAAATCCAGCTCCAGACAAGTGACAAGTGGAGTACCTCAGGGTTCAGTCCTGGGACCGCTCTTGTTTGGCATCTACTTCTTTGAGGTACAGGCCAACACTAAGGGACTCTGGCTAACAAAGTTCACAGATGACTGCAAACTGGGAGCCATTACTGAATCCCCAAATTATGTGGATATTCCACACAAGGGCCTTACAGAAACAGATCTTGGTGCCAGAGCCATGGGCTCAAGCTCAATGCCAAGAAATGTATAGTTATCCCCTTTGGGAAAAAAACATGTACCCTTGAATTACCACACAGGTGGCAGTACACTAAACACCGAAAGTGTGATAAGAGACTCAGGGACACAGGTGGACAGTGGTCTCACCTTCGATAACCACATCGCCACAACAGTCAGGAAATCCTTCTACATGGCACACCTCATCACTAAGGGCTTTTCATCCAGAAAAAAAGGAAGTCATTGTCCCACTGTACTCATCCCTCATTAGACCCATTATAGAATACAATGCCCCGTTTGGTATGTACCTCTCAAGACATCTGCAAAAACTGGAAAGGCCACAGAGATACCTTACTAAAAAAATCACAAGCAGATGCCCTATGCTGACCATCTAAAAAAACTCCAGCTATACTCTGTTGCACATCGTCAACTCAGAGGTGATCTCTGCTTAATATACAAGGCCAAGTTTAAAGAAATCCCAATCCCTCAGAGCCACACACTCCAGGGATCCAAACCTTGTCATCACAATGAACAAAACATGCTGGAGGGATAGGTTCCTGACCCAGAGGCTCCCCAGATTCTGGAATAGACTGCCCATACATGTCAAGCAGAGCGCTTCTTTGGCCCTCTTCAAAAGGAACCTTGACGATTGGATGGGAGATAGGAAATTCACCCTGGGGATCACGTCAGTCACCCTGCTAGACAGGGGTCCAGGGAAGTAAATATTGTGGGAAGAAATAGCCAGGGAATTGTTATGGCTAGGCTTGTATAGGCCCTAGGGACGATAGCCTAGTACCAACCTATGAACATGAAAATACTAAATATCTATTTGCAGTAAACACCAGAGTTTCAATCACAGGAAATATTAAAAACAACACAGGTGGACAAGTTCACACAGTTACAGAAAAACAATACTTAACTAATCTCACTACATTTTCCTGACTGATCTAAAGAACTGTAAGATTCAATCTTTATGGCCTAAATTATGCAATTTAATTTCTTACTATTAAGTCAGGTGGATGGAGATTAACTTCTTCTCTTCCAGTATTCTCTCTTACAATATATATATTTCAACAGTTACAATAGTACATGCACATTTCTTCCTCTGTCCAGCAGGACACACTGTTGATACATTTTTAACACAAGCAACTTTACAAATACATTTCAAAACATGCATCTGTACAAATTAGTTTGATATTCAAATAACTGAATTCTTTACTAAATTCCAGCTAGTTATACTGGCATATGTTACATATCCAGTGCCCTACTTCTCTTGGCATAGTTGGCAATACTTCACATCATCACAGCTACAATCAAAAGTGCTAAAAATCACTAAATAACTCATATAGTGCAGGTTTACAATTTCTCTATTTTTTAATGCAGTTGTCAGCTGGAATAAGAACTCTACATAGATCACAAAAGTTAATATTTTCTTTTCAGAAAGGCCTTTGTTTCATTTTTCGTCTAACACCAACACTGTCATATACAGATAAAGCATCAGTATGAAAAACGTTCCTAACAGCATTATTTTTCTTCCTATAATACCACACTGTTATTTACTGCCCAGAAACTCCATTTATTTTCCATTTCTTAACTTCTGCATTATTTTGCCATAGATTACAAAGCCCCCAACCAGTTTTGATCTCATCCGCTTTCAGTTTGCTTCAGAAAGATTTATGTCTCAGCCTGTGCGACCTGGGCTAGATATAGCTGTAGGGTTTAGTCCTCAGCCAAGTGTCCAAGCCAAGTCCTTCAGTGCCCTCTCTATAGCACTAGTGCTTCATGCCCCTGCTCAAAGTAGTTAACACACATGCACACTTTTGAAATTTGATTTTCACACACACACACACACACACACACACACACACACACACACACACACACACACAAGGATGGTACAGATTTACTAGGCATGCTTTCTTCTGCCCAGACTATAAGGTATTTACACTGCCACCAGACACCCCAAAGCCAGCTACTCTAAGGCTCTTACAAGGGTACCCAATTATACTGAGTGAAATTAATAGTAATACAACTGATAGTGCTTGGCCAATGCAGTAATGCTTCCAGGAGTGGCCACATTGTCACTAAATAGATAAAAGTCCTCTCAAATCAGCCACAATGAAAAGTTTAAATATATTTAATAATAAATAAAAGAACCTTCGTTGGTTAGGTCTGACCACAAGCTAATTACCCTTTACATCCACATCCCTCCACCCCCCCCCCCAGTAAGGAAACCTCTGTAAAAAAACTTCTCCATAGCCAACTTCATGTTACTCAAGTCAGAAGTGACAAACTTCATGACACCCATGCAGACGGGAACTGAAAGTTCTACTTTTTAATCCTACACTAAGGCACTGTATGAGCACATCCACTCGTGTATGAATCGTGCCATCCCAAATAGAACCAAGATGCTCTCCTCCAAAAAAAGGAAGCTAATCTGGTGGTCCCCTGCCATAAACAAACTTTATAACAAAAGGAAGAAACTGTTGCAGAAAAGAGGAAAATCCCAGGATGCAAAACACTCCCTTACCAGCCTCAGAAAGAAGCCGAGATCCCTCATAAAATCCTCCAAAGCTAGTTACTAAAATAAAATTGCCCAAGATTCCAAAGACAACCACAAGACATTCTATAGCTATGTCAAGAATCTAAATGGCAATGCTCAGATCTGCTCTGAGCTACAACAGAATGGCATTAAATATACTGATCCCAAGGACATTGCCAATATCCTGGCAGATCAATTCAGTACCAAATTCACCCCCCTTCACCCCCTAAAGGGCCCATCTCAATACCGAAAGATTGCCAAATTCTGGTAATAACGGCCACACAAGTAAAAACCGCACTCTCCAAAGCTAAGAATACAGCATCCATGAGACTAGACAACATCCCGGGCTGTGTACTACATGAACTACAAAATGAACTGGCACCTCACCTAAGTGTCATGTTTAATCGTAGCCTAACCTCAGGCTTCATGCCCACTGAGTGGCGCACAGCTACAGTTATCCCACTCCACAAGGGGAGATCCAAGTTGGATCCTGAGAACTACAGCCCCATCAGTCTGACAAGCCTGATCTGCAAGGCCATGGAATGTATTATCATGGAACTTATAAACAAAGACATTTTCAACCTCCAAACACTGGACCATACCCAGTTTGGGTTTGTAAAGGGCCAATCTTGTCTCCTGAATCTTATTGACTTCTTCAAATCAGTCTCCAGAGCTGTGGATGAGGGTAAGGTGGTCCACACAGCCTATCTGGACCTCGCCAAGACCTTCAACACCATTCCCCACTCTGGAATCATAGATAAACTTACTAAGCTGGGCATTAATCCATACGTCACTCAATGGGTTGCCAACTGGCTTACTGACAGAACCAGCACTGTAAAAGTAGCTGACTCCAAATCCAGCTCCAGACAAGTGACAAGTGGAGTACCTCAGGGTTCAGTCCTGGGACCGCTCTTGTTTGGCATCTACTTCTTTGAGGTACAGGCCAACACTAAGGGACTCTGGCTAACAAAGTTCGCAGATGACTGCAAACTGGGAGCCATTACTGAATCCCCAAATTATGTGGATATTCCACACAAGGGCCTTACAGAAACAGATCTTGGGGCCAGAGCCATGGGCTCAAGCTCAATGCCAAGAAATGTATAGTTATCCCCTTTGGGAAAAAAACATGTACCCTTGAATTACCACATAGGTGGCAGTACACTAAACACCAAAAGTGTGATAAGAGACTCAGGGACACAGGTGGACAGTGGTCTCACCTTCGATAACCACATCGCCACAACAGTCAGGAAATCCTTCTACATGGCACACCTCATCACTAAGGGCTTTTCATCCAGAAAAAAAGGAAGTCATTGTACCACTGTACTCATCCCTCATTAGACCCATTATAGAATACAACACCCCGTTTGGTATGTACCTCTCAAGACATCTGCAAAAACTGGAAAGGCCACAGAAATACCTTACTAAAAAAATCACAGGCAGATGCCCTATGCTGACCATCTAAAAAAACTCCAGCTATACTCTGTTGCACATCGTCTACTCAGAGGTGATCTCTGCTTAATATACAAGGCCATGTTTAAAGAAATCCCAATCCCTCAGAGCCACACACTCCAGGGATCCAAACCTTGTCATCACAATGAACAAAACATGCTGGAGGGATAGGTTCCTGAACAAGAGGCTCCCCAGACTCTGGAATAGACTGCCCATACATGTTAAGCAGAGCGCTTCTTTGGCCCTCTTCAAAAGGAACCTTGACGATTGGATGGGAGATAGGAAATTCACCCTGGGGATCACGTCAGTCACCCTGCTAGACAGGGGTCCAGGGAAGTAAATATTGTGGGAAGAAATAGCCAGGGAATTGTTATGGCTAGGCTTGTATAGGCCCTAGGGATGATAGCCTAGTACCAACCTATGAACATGAAAATACTAAATATCTATTTGCAGTAAACACCAGAGTTTCAATCACAGGAAATATTAAAAACAACACAGGTGGACAGGTTCACACAGTTACAGAAAAACAATACTTAACTAATCTCACTACATTTTCCTGATTGATCTAAAGAAATGTAAGATACAATCTTTATGGCCTAAATTATGTAATTTAATTTCTTACTATTAAGTCAGGTGGGTGGAGATTAACTTCTTCTCTTCCAGTATTCTCTCTTACAATATATACATTTCAACAGTTACAATAGTACATGCACATTTCTTCCTCTGTCCAGCAGGACACACTGTTGATACATTTTTAACACAAGCAACTTTACAAATACATTTCAACACATGCATCTGTACAAATTAGTTTGATATTCAAATAACTGAATTCTTTACTAAATTCCAGCTAGTTATACTGGCATATGTTACACATCCATTGCCCTACTTCTCCTGGCATAGTTGGCAATACCTCACATCATCACAGCTACAATCAAAAGTGCTAAAAATCACTAAATAACTCATATAGTGAAGGTTTACAATTTCTCTATTTTTTAATGCAGTTGTCAGCTGGAATAAGAACTCTACATAGATCACTAAAGTTAATATTTTCTTTTCAGAAAGGTCTTTGTTTCATTTTTCGTCTAACACCAACACTGTCATATACAGATAAAGCATCACTATGAAAAACTTTCCTAACAGCATTATTTTTTCTTCCTATAAGGCCATATTGTTATTTACTGCCCAGAAACTCCATTTATTTTCCATTTCTTACCTTCTGCATTATTTTGCCATAGATTATGAAGCCCCCAACCAGTTTTGATCTCATCCGCTTTCAGTTTGCTTCAGAAAGATTTATGTCTCAGCCTGTGTGACCTGGGCTAGATATTTTTCTGTAGTACTGAGTGTTGTCAGACCCACAGTTTTACTTCCTGAAAGTATCTTGTTGAGGTCGTTTAAGTGCATTCATCACAGTCACACTTACAGTCAGTCGTAGTTATAGTCACAGCTAAGATTAAACCTTTACAGATAGCTGGTTTTAGACAAACCTTTATGTGAACAACAATTAGTTAATTGTAATGTAATACTAGATAAATAAATAGGAAAATTACTCTCATTTTTGGCTAATGAAGTGTTTCCTTTTATTTACATAGTTGCAAGACACATAAGGGTAGTCTGAAAATAACATAGCATAAAATAAAATGAAATAAATACTGCAAGCCTTCACATCTCTTTCAACTGATAACTATCATCTGCAGACAAAATGCAAAACTGCTACACTGAAAGATCACATAAAGAAGTGTATGGGAAAGGTCAAGTAATGGTTTAAGTACTATTAAGTCTGAATATTTGCCAATTTGTTTCTATGAGAGTTTAAATGTATAAAGTAGCCTTTAAGTAGCACAAATAAGTGTCACAGTGACATTCAGGGAAAAAAATATCATATACTGACTCATGGTACTTGTACTGTATCCAAAGAAGGAAAAATACTCTTATGCTGAGTGTGAATTTTAGAAGGAGGACACAAGCTGTGCCTTGGGAAAAAAAATATATCAAAAACAAAATTACATCAACGTGTCAGGCCATATGATGACTATTTTAGGATAAAAAGTAAAATGCAATACAACACACATAACAGCAATTCTGAAGCATTTATATAATTCAGAAGATAAAAAACAAATCTTAAAAGTTTCAGGGAGGGTTTGAGGGTTTTCTTTTAAGAAATAGCACATTTGCTTATGACTGAACTTGGATCTATCATATTGTGAAATATTTTATTTGTGTCTGTCTCATCACCTGTTACATCTTTCAGGCAAGGGGAAGGAAGCAAATGAGGAGACAAAATAAATATGTTAGGTCACTGATTCTGCCAATGGGATAAATGCAACTACTTCAATTTCTTTTATCGGTTATTAGTGACCAGCATCACATCTGATAATGTGGCCTGAAGCTGTTATTCAGAGCCTTAACAAAGCTAAATGTTTTACAATTAGTTTTTCTAATGCAAATGAGCAAGAAAACTCCATTCATGTCATTTTTCTCTTATCATAAATTACTTGTCCATCCCTCTACTCAGATCTCAGTGACATACAGAAGGAGAATATTTTCATATAACTCTTCTGGTTTCAGTCAGCAATTGGTTCTGCAGTCTATCAATACAGTATTTCCTGTAAAACTGCATGTTATTTTCTTTTGGCATTTGGCACAGCTTACTCTGCATTGTATATATGGTGTTTGGCAATAAAGGGAAGAAAGTGAGCAGGAGAGGGGAATTTACATCAAAACTCTAATTCTAGTTTTGACAGTTCCTACTCTGGGCCAGTAATCCAGGAGCCTCAATCCTGACCAATGACACTGGTGAAGGATGGCCACTTGGAGCAAAAATGGATACACAGTATTTTCAGATGCAGCTCTCTCCACAAACCACAATTTCACATAAGAACACACAGAGAGCACCCTTCAGACCTGTGGCTGGCCTCTCTGTTATTCTCCAAACAAGACTCCACGACGACCACTTTGGAGCTCTGTGTCCCTGTTCCAAGTCGCTGATGCAAACATTTGGGAAATGCTGACAGATTTACCAGCAATGCTCCCTCTGCCCAGACTATAAAGTAATTATGCTTCCACCAGTCAGCTACTCTAAGACTCTTACATGGGTGCCCAATTATACTAAGTAAAATTAATACTAATCCAAATGGTTGAGTTTGACTAAAGCAGCAAGGCTTTCAGGAGTGGCCACAATGTCACTAAAATAAGCACAAGTACTCTTAAGATGTTAAAAGTATTTTCTAAAAGACCAGCCACAATGAACGGTGTAGAAATATTTAATAAATAAAATAGAAAACATGAGAATACTGCATATCTAGTTATAATAAAGACCAGAGTTTCAATCACAGGGAATATTAACAATAACACAGATAGATAGATTCACACAGATACAGAAAAACAGTACTTAAGTATTCTCACTATGTTTTCCTGACTGATCTAAAGAATTACTATTGCCTGGTTACTTACTAAATCAAGGCAAGATGAAGTGTGTTGAGTTGCTTATTACAGCAAGGCAAGATGAGGTGTGCAGTTGTGTGAGATATCTGTTAGAGAACGTTCCTCTCGGGTTCTGAAAAACAAAGTGCTGCTGCAAGAGTTCTGGAATATCTCTCACTAATATCTAGAAAATCATTTCAGTGTTGGCTATAGAATGACATCCGATCTGGTCACCTGACTCGGGCACAATACACACCCAGAGCTTTGCTAAGATCTATTGTAGCATCTGAAAGCTATAAAAGAATTTTAAACACCCCCAAGGACAATACAATATGATTCCTAGTCCTGATTTTCCCAGACATTTTTGTCTCTGGCTGTAATCAGACCTGTAAGATAAAATCTTTATGGCCTAAACCAATTCATTTAATTTTCAACCTATTTTTCAAAATTAGCTGGAATGAGATTAACCTCTTCCTTTCCAAAATTCTCTGTTAAAACATATACATTTAATCAGTTGTAATAATACTGTCTAACATACATGTATATCTCTTTTCTGTCTAGCAGGATCCACTGTTGATGCATTTTAACACAAGCAACTTTACAAATGCAATTTTAACACAAGCATCTGTACAAATCGGTGTGATAGTCAAATGACAAAATTCTTCACAAAACTCCAGCTAGCTATGCTGGCATATGTTATACATACTGTCCTAGTCTCTCTGACACAGATGACACTGCCTCATATCATCACACTAGCTACAGGATTAATAAAAATCCATTTCATGGTAACACTAACCACCTCATCCTGTGAATAATCACAGGGATCAAATTTCTTAGGAGTTGAAATGACTATTATTTGGAAAAAAGCAACACAGTTATGTTGTTAAGCCTAATATTCAGAAAAAGCAACACAGATATGCTGTCAAGCCTAATATTCAGATGTTCTTTGCAATGTTTTATCATACATCCTCAATAATATATACACACACACACACACACATGCATACACATATACACACACCACACATACACACATGTATATATATATATATATATATATATATATATATATATATATGTATGTGTGTGTGTGTGTGTGTATACATTATATATGGCTCTATTATGTAATCTCAGATTCGCTTATGCCCTATGTAATCTCAGATTCGTTAATGTCATTGTTCTGATGATGTGTACAAAACTGCCAATGTTCAGCAATGTCAAGCTGAAAATATGTTAAACTGCAAGTTAAATGAAATAAATTTTGAGTGCAATTACACATAATGTTGAAGTGCACTTGGAAAATAAAATGAATGTTGAACACTTGAGATACACTCTGGAAATGTAGGCAATATGTAGTGTTGTATAGCTAACTAAATAAGAATGGAACGTGCAGTGTATGAGCTGCAGGTGTAAGCAAAGCATAATTTCTGTTAACTTTGTCACATACTCACCAGTGGATAGCAGTTGTTAAAAATGTGCATGATTTGGTGGACGCACATGATCTCCAAGCAACAAAGAATGGTGTGATGCATATGTTGGAGGGTTAGTTGTATTGTTTCCTTCTTCTACAACACTTAAAGTAGAAAGATGAGAAGCAGGCAACACTGATCAATAGTACATAATGTTGCATAAGGCACCACTTCAAACCAATGTGTAAAATATGATTGAGATGGTTGTGCAATATAAATCGTGGAGTACTGGGGGCTGAATGATCAGTGACTAATATTAAAATGAACATAATGCTCCCATGTAGCATATCAAGGTGGATGGCATTCAAATCTCACATACTCAAATATCTTTCTCAAACAATAAGATGGACAGTTGACAATGTTATACTACCTCTTCAATGAGATTTATATTACAGAAATTTAAACTGTAACATATTGACTGAGATGCATTAATCTATGTATATTAATGCACAGTAAAAGATACCACGCAAAAATATATGTATTGCAGCAAATGACTCCTGATATTCACTGTTCCACAGGTGTGTGGCACAATGTCAAAACTGAGGCTACTGCATTTAATCACACAACCAACAGAATTCTGTGGAGAGAAATTAACATCCATTGACAAATGTATACATACTATGCTGCAAATACTTACATAAACAATACATCATATATTATCATTGTACATGGCAGGTTTGCAGATGTATCTTAATCATTGTGACTAGGAATGCATATTCAAAGCAATGGGTTTAAGAAACTGTAGATAAGACCTGGTGTTTCTGTCATCTAATATATATCTAAGCTTTTTCTTCATGGTGAGAAGGTACTGACCAATGAAAGCTTGACCCTAATTTGGTCCAAGTGTGTTTGCTCCCTCACAAGGTAATACATATCATTCAAGTCAAGTCAGTTGTTTGTCACCCTATCAAACATTTCAATCTCTTATGCCATCCTTCAACTACATATGTGTTTAATGAAGAGCTGCAGCATTTATTGCAAAGACAGAGTAAAATGTTGGAAGAAAGACAGGTGGCAGAATTGGCACTGGAGAGAATCTGGTTGAGAAATTATGTTTATGCAAAAAAATGTAGTACCAGTCAAAGTAGTTCAAAAATTAAATTGTATTTGTAGGAAAGAGCTTGGATAATCTGGCAAAATTTCAAGAAACCATAAACCCTGTGAACACTACCACCTATGCAGACCTGTTCACAAAAACCCTGCACAAGCATGTTAATAGCTGCATAGAGGCAGCTGTACCCACCAGGAAGAAGTACAGAACTAACTCAAAACAAGCCACCCTGGTGGAATCACAAAATCAATATGCTGTATAACAGGAGGAAGAAAATCACTGCAAAAATTAGGAGATGCAGCACCCTGCAGGATAAAAGCACTGTCAAACTAAACAAACAACTCAGAGGACAAATAAAGTCTACCAAAGCCACATTTCAGCCACATTTCAGGCAAGTTTGGCCTCCCAGGCCAAGGACAACCACAAAGCATTCTTTAGTTATGTCCACAACCTCAAAGGCAGTAGATAATTGTGTGCAGAGCTCATTGATAATGGAGCCAGCTATACTGAGCCAGAAGATGTAGCAAACCTCATGGCTGATAAATTCAGTTCTAACTTTACCCCTTTCTCACTCTCAACCTTCCCTCAAGAAATGCCATCAAATGTAATGACCCTTACTATCACTAGGTAACAGGTCCTTAATGCTCTCATTAAGACTAAAAACACTGCATCAATGGGCCCAGACAATATCCCAGGATGCCTCCTAAATAGCAGGAAACATGACCTCTCATAGTCTCTGAAATTGCTATTTAACTCTAGCCTCCAAAAAAATCTTCATGCCTCATGAATGGAGAACAGCAACAGTCATCCCACTGTACAAAGGTGGGCCATCTACAGACCCAAAAGTCCCATTAGTCTCGTGTAATGCTATGAAAAGAATTATCATGGAAATGTTCAATAGAAATATAGTAAACCTTCAGACACTGGACCCAACCCAGTTTGGTTTTCTCAAAAGCAGATCATGACTACTCAACCTGGTGGACTTCTTTGAGAAGGTAACCAAAACAATGGATGATGGAAAAATGGTTCACACCACCTACTTTGACCTGGCCAAGACATTTGACACAGTACCCCACTCGGGCATTGTAGACAACCTCAAAAGGTTAGGTACAAACTCATAACACCCAATGGATAGTCAGCTGGCTCACAGACAGGACCCTGGAAGTTAGAACTGGGAAGTTCACCTCTACAAAGAGGCCATTCACAAATGGAGTCCCTCAGGGATCAGTCCTTGGACTGCTCTTTTTTGGCATTTACTTCTCTGGTCTCTGGCTGACTAAATTTGCAAATGATTGAAAATTAGGAGCTGTCATTGAATCTCACACTGACACAAATGTTCTCCAGGAGAGGCTGACACAGAAATAACTTGTGTCAGAGCCATGGACTAGAACTAAATGCCAAGAAATACATAATAGCATCCTTTGGAAAGTCATCCACCCCTGGTAATTATCATATTGACAACACACCCCTCAAAGCTGACCCAGTAGTCAGGGACTTAAGGATACACACAGATAGTAAACTAGCCTTTGACCATCACGTGCCTACAGTAGTGAGGAAATCATTCTATGTTGTCCAAATTATAAACAAAGGTATGGCATCTAAGTCCAAGGAAATCACTGTTCCACTGTAATTGGCATTCATTAGACCTATCACTAAGTACAATGCTACGTACCTAACCAGGCATATCCAACAACTGTAACATCCACTGAGGATCCTCACTAAAAGAATACAGGGCATAAGTAGGATGTCCTATGCAGACTTCCTCAAGGCCCTATCCCTGTATTCTGCCTCCCACGGGCTTTTGAGGGAAGATCAATGCCACACATATAGGGTATTGTCAGACCCCACTCTGATGGACCTCCTGCATATTCACAAAACAACCACTAAAACTACCCATTATAAAGACTTAAACCTTGCCTTTGATATAAACAGGACCTGCTGGAGAGACAGGTATATATCCCAGAGACTACCCTATCTATGGAACAGGCTCCCCATTCATATGAAGCAGAGTTCTTCCCTAATCCAGTTCAAGTGCAACTTGGACGATTGGATGGGAAATAGAAAATTCATCCCTGGTTTGGCCCCTATGTCTCTACTGGACACAGAAAACCTGTAAATGATTCATCTCCCAGGCCCCTGCTTACACTTAACAAGGGTATCAGAACTTGTCAGATATTTGGGATGCATGGCTAGGCTTAAAAATGCCCTTGTGGTCATTATCCTAGTAAACATCTATGAACCTATAATTCAATAAAAGCAGGAAATTTCTTCAAGGGGAAGAATGGACAATGCTAATAAATGCATTACTAATTATCTAAAGTCTGGATCATAGTTATACTTAACAGACCAACATTCTGCACTTTGTGGCATACATTTTGACTTAGGAGAAAGTAACATCTGGATATCTCTTTCAGTACAATAAGTTGCCATATGGTAAATGCCATTTGTTTGTATTGATGTATGCAATAGTTTGAGGTATTCTGATAAGGTATTATGTCACTTGCATCAACCAAACGCAGTTACCCATGCCTTGTACATATGCAAACATTTCCGGTTTAAAATCCTCTATAGGAAATACTCTCCATAGTCTCTCACTATCCATAGCTGCTCAAAGAGCTGCCAGTTTGTAGAAAGGGCAGCACCACTGCAGGTCATTCTATAATATACTAATAAACTCTTTCACTTACACCTTTAAGTGATTTTTCCATACTCCTTCCCATCTACTAAGGATCTGGTATAATAGACAGGTGTTTCCCTATCATCTCTGTTTCTAGCCTGGTAGATATGGGCATTTTGAGACAGTATAGTAACTGCCTCATGTTCATTGACAACCATTTAATTTTAGAACAGACAAACATGGTGTGTGAGAGATGCAGATACACAATGTCACTGGAGGCATAGCTCTCACATACACACATGAAAAATGCAAACCAGGTTGTTAGCATTACACCCAAAACCCTCAGTGCTAACACTAACACAAACACCACATATGTGGAGGTACTCATATGTAATCTACTCAATCCTCCAAGACCTCCTAAAAGCATCTCTCAATGGTCCCATGCACAGTCAAAAAAGACAGCACATCACACAGCACAAAACTCTAAAATTCATAGTAGCCCTGCTTACAAGCCCATAAGGCAACACACCACACAGCCAAACATTCTAGTTATTGGGGTTCCATTGTAAACCATACTGACATCCCTCTTACCAGGTTAAACAAGGAGAAGATCACAGTGAGTTGTTTGTCTGGAGCCAGGATCTGCCAGATCACACATGGACTTAGGTTCATAGGTTCATACTAGGCTATCTGCCCTAGAGCATTTATAAGCCTAGCCAAAATGTGTTTGGCTTTCGACACCCATTTTAAATTAATTTTGCTATGCCCTTTTTCGAGGTTAGTATACTGTGCCTCTGTCTAACAGTGACACAGAAGTGATACCCGGGTTAAACCTACGACCTCCCATCCACTCATCAAGATTCCTCTTGAAGAGAGTCAATGATGGACTCTGCCTAACCTGGACTGGGATTTTATTCCAGAGTGAAGTGAGCCTCTGGGTTATGAATCTGTCCCTCCAGCATGTCCTATTTATTTCAGTGCTGAGGTTCAAGTCTCTCGAGCGCATAGCTCGATGGGATTTGGATTTTCTGAGGTGCAGCATGTCCATTAATTCTGGGTTGAACATGGATTTATACGTCGGGCACAGATCACCCCTGAACAGGCAGTATGCCACTGAGTAGAGCTGGAGTTTCTTTAACCGGGCAGCATATGGCATCTGTTTGAGCCCTTTGATCCTCTTGGTGAGGTACTTTTGGAGTCTTTCCAGTTGCTGCAGGTGTCTGGTAAGGTACATCCCAAAAGGGGCATTGTACTCAATTATGGGCCTGATGAGGGATGAGTAAAGAGGCACGATGACCTTCCCTGATCTAGATGTGAATCCCTTCATGATTAGGTGGGCTATATAAAATGTTTTTCTAACCACTTTGGCCACATGGTTGTCAAATGAGAGACTGCTATCAACTTGGGTTCCCAGGTCCCTAATTACTTCTTCTGTACTTAATGGATTACCACCTATGTGGTAATTTGTGGGCACTTTGTTTTTGCCAAAGGGGATGACTATACACTTTTTGGTGTTTAGCTTGAGGCCATGGCTCTGGCACCAGCTGTCTGTTTCTATGAGGCCCTTTTGGAGGATGCTTGTGTCAGCTGGAGAGTCTATTATGGCGCCCAGTTTGCAGTCATCTGCGAACTTGGTCAGCCACAGTCCTTCCATGTTGGCCTGTACCTCCGAGAAATATATACCGAACAAGAGAGGTCCCAGGACTGAGCCTTGTGGGATGCCACTTGTAAATGGTTTGGAGTCTGACATGGCTCCAGCAAGTCTAACCATGTGGGTTCTGCCCTTGAGCCAGTTTGCAACCCATCTAGTGACATAGGGGTTTATATTTAAGCTGGTGAGCTTATCTATAATGCCCGAGTGGGGTATTGTATCGAAGGCTTTTGCGAGGTCCAGGTAGGCTGTGTGGACCACCTTCCCCTCATCAATGGCTTTGGTGACTGTTTCAAAGAAATCAACCAGGTTTAAGAGGCAGGATCTGCCCTTAACAAAGCCAAACTGGATAGAATCCAGTGTCTGTACATCCCCAATATCTTTATTTATGAGGTCCATGATGATCCTTTCCATAGCTTTGCAGACCAAGCTAGTTAGGCTTATGGGGCGATAGTTTCCAGGATCCGTTGAGGCACCACCTTTGTGGAGAGGGACCACTGTTGCTGTATGCCATTCTTTGGGTACATATCCTGTAGTAAGGCTGAGATTGAACAGTAGTTTTATGTTTGGGTTTAGCTCTTCTTGGAGTTCATGTAGGACGCAGCCGGGGACACCGTCTGGTCCCATTGATGCTGTGTTTTTTGCTTTGGAGAGGGCGGCTCTTACCTGAGCATCTGAGATGTCAGGGGGGCAGCACTCTGCTGGGATAGATATTTGCCCTTTTGGTGGGGAGGGGGGGGGAGTTTGCACTGAACCTGTCAGCTAGAATGTTGGCAATGTCTGTGGGTTCGGCGTATTTTTTGTCATTTTGGACTAATTCTGAGCATATCTGGGAATTCCCACCCAGGTTCCTAACATAGCTAAAGAAAGCCTTGTGATTATCCTTAGTGTCCTGTGCAATTTTTCTCTCGAAGCTGGCCTTAGACGATTTTATGAGTGCCCATAGTTTTTTGCTAATACTGATCAGAGATGCCTTCCCTTTTTGGGATTTTGCTCTATCATTTAGTAGCTTCCTCCTTCTATTGTGCAGTTTGTTTATGGCTGGGGTCCACCAGACAGGACGTCTGCCTTTGGAGGATTGGGTCTTGGTTTTATTTGGGATTGCATTGATCCATGCATTCCTGAAGGTGTTCATAGAATGCATTTATAAAGGATTCTGCGGTCTGGGCCATATTTTCCACAGGCCCGGGGGCTTTGAAGGATTCCCACCTCAGTTTTGAGGAGTGTGAAATTTGCTTTAGAGAAGTTTTTCACTGTGGTTTTCTGGGCAGGGGGTGGGGTCAGGATGTGAATATCCAGTGAGATTAGTTTATGGTCTGATCTTACCAGTGAGAGATACACTTCTGGTCTGGAGCATAGAGTCCCCATGTTGGTGATGATCAGGTCCAGTATGTTTTCCCCTCTTGTGGGAGTGGTAACAAGTTGTTCCATAGCATTTGAATTTATAAATTCTATGAACCTTTGGGCTGGGGTGTTGGAGCTAGAGTAATGCTCCCAGTCTATGTTTGGGTAGTTGAAGTCGCCCAATATAATGGTGTCTGGAGAGACCTTCATATTTTCCAGTGTTCTCAGGAAGGCCGAGTGGGGTTCCTGGGTTTGGGAGGGTGGTCTGTAGCAGGCTATAAACTGGAAGGCAGTTTTACCCACTGTTAGTTGCACATGGATAGTCTCTGATGCTTCATGCTGTGCCACCAACCTGGAGGTGTGGGTATCTTTGACGAATATTGATACTCCCCCTCCTTTTGTGGTTCGGTCCAAGTTTTGGGGCTGAAAAGCATGGTATGAGGTATAATCTGGTAGTGCTGGGGTGCTCTCGGGAGCCTTGAACCAGGTTTCTGTTACTGCACAGATATCGATGTTCTCCATGCTAAGAAGAGTTTCGAGTGCGTGCATCTTGAGGTTTAGACTTCTGGCATTGAGTAGCATTACTCTTAGTTTCTTATCCCTTGTGATACCTATGGAGGTGGGTTTGTCTTTTGAGCCTTGCCTAAAAAAGGCACTATGGGGGTAGCAAGAGCCTTTGCCAATATCCGAAAGCCCAGGGGTGACAGGTGCAAGCCGTCCCTAGCGAAGCATCATGGCTTGTTGAGCATGTCATCCCAGGTTGACAGGCATTGGATCCCCTTTGAATGACACCAATACTTAAGCCAATTGTTGAAATTGATCATCTTGTCTTCATATTGTGGCATCATTCTTGGTGAGGGTAAGATGCTACTCAAGGTCAGGGTCATACCGGCCTGGGCCACATGCTCAGAGAGCTCCTCTATGTCTCTTTTCATGTAGTCCAGGGAGGTACGTCTCAGGTCATTCACACCAGCATGGACAATGACTGAGTCATATTTGTACTTGCCTTGGAGTGACCTGAGTGCTTGTGTTATGTGGCGGATCCTAGCGCCCGACAGGCAGCTCACTGTGACCTTCTCCTTATTCAGCCTGGTGAGCGGGACGTCAGTGTGCCTGACGATAGAGTCACCTATTACAAGTGTATCAGGTGTGTTGTTTAGCCTTAAGGGCTGTGACTGTTCGGCACACTGGCTTTATGAGCTATGTGTTGCACGTGTTTTGTTTAGGGACAGCGGTTGCTTGGGTGTCTGCTTTGGAGGTCTCTGCTGCTTAGGCAGATTTTTATTTAGAGCCTCCGAGTATGTTTTTGTGTGTTTATGTGTTTGGTTTGCTGTCGTGGTAGGTCTATGTGAGACTGGAATTGTAGTGAGTGTGGTTTCCTTCTCCTCCTGACTGGTTACGCCAGTACTGAGTTGAGAGAGCTTAGCCTCCAGTTTGGCTATATGGATGCATCTCTCACATGTGTTGGAATTTGTTGGGAGGAGGAGAGGGTTGTCTGTGTACATGAGGCAGTTGTAACATTGCCTCAAGATTCCAAGATTCACCAGCTGGACCGGAGAGGAGATTGACAACTGACCTTTGGACATGCTAGAATAGTATTGGGAATTCCTTTATAATTGAAAAAAAAGGGCCAATGGGGAACAAGGTACTCAAGGGGAGTTTGTGAGGGTGTAGTGCTTTTAATTTTTTATTGCTGACTTATATAATTGCTTTAGTGAGCAAGTGCCAGATAACTTAAATGCAATGTGTTACAGGTAACTTAAATGCAAAAATGACAAACAGTAACTTTCTTTTAAGTGAAACAAGGAAATAAGTACAGTAAGCAATGCAGATATCACTAGTGATCCACAGAAGCGCTGAGAAGCCACGTTTTAGGTGGTATTAGCGTTTCAGGGAAATAACAAGCAAACAACAAGCATACAAACAAAGCTAGATTCAGCAGGCCTGGATCTAGTCTATGCTACAGCAAACAAGGTGTACCAATTTCAGTAAGAAACAGTTGAAATATGCAGGCACTATAAGCCTTTAACCAGAAATTCCCAGCTCAGAAGGGCAGAGTCCAGCCTGTCCTCCCACAAGAGTGCAGACCACGAACCTTCTTAATGTAAAATAGCTGGCCTGAAGCCCAAGTGCTTAAACCAGAACTAATACACTTTTAGAATAACAGACACTGAGCCCTCAATCAGCAGTTCCCAACTTTGAAGGATGTAAGCTACCTGTCCTGCCACCACAGTGCAGGCCACAAACCTTCCTAATGTAAAACAACTGGTCTGAAGCCCAAGTGCTTAATCCTAAATACTTAGAATGATAGCTACACTTTAATCAAGTTACTACCAAGCAGTAGTAAATACAATTGAATACTTTAAAGAATGCCTGGATTAGTGCTCAAGTTATACAAACAAAGCTAGATGCAGCAGGCCTGGATCTAGTCTATGCTACAGCAAACAAGGTGTACCAATTTCAGTAAGAAGCAGGTCAAATATGCAGGCACTATAAGCCTTTAACCAGAAATTCCCAGCTCAGAAGGGCAGAGTCCAGCCTCTCCTCCCACAAGAGTGCAGACCACGAACCCTTTTAATGTAAAATAACTGGCCTGAAGCCCAAGTGCTTAAACCAGAATTAATACACTTTTAGAATAACAGACACTGAGCCCTAAATCAGCTGTTCCCAACTTAGAAGGATGTAAGCTACCTGTTCTGCCACTACAGTGCAGACCACAAACCTTCTTGATGTAAAACAACTGGTCTGAAGCCCAAGTGCTTAAACTAAAAGGATTAGAATGAGTTACACCAAGCAGTAATAAATACCACTGAGTACTTTTAAGATGACGCAACAGCAAAATAAAGTAGGAAGAAACACAAATACAGTAAAAGCAGAAAAAAAAAAATAATTAAGTAGCAAAAATAGTAGTAAAAACAATTCACATGTAGTGCAAGCTGGCACACTTGAGTATGTAGCAATATTAGTCCACACACAGTTTGAAAAAATGTAATTAAATTAAAAAGGACTAAAAGCAAGTGCAGAAAGGGTTAATTAGGTAGAATGCGGTAAAGAGATGGGACTGGGGGAGTGTCCTAGATCAAATCTACAGTGGGGCGGGCACTGCAAAAGTCACCAAATTTAAACTACAACCAAGAACAGGGCGGGGGAGGGAGACAGTTTCAACAGAGTTAGATATGAGGAATCACAGTGCAAATTATAACAAAAAAAATATATACTGATATCATAGCTCTCAACCTTCCATCTCCAAAATGAGTAACACTAGCCCTCATAATGCGGGACAAATGGACAAAATGTGGAACACATACTAACGGCTTACTAACAACTTCAACTAGGAAGGTCATAGGATGGTAAAAATATGCTAGTTTTACTTATAAAGAAGATCTTTTAATTAATTAATATGAATAATTTCTATTTACCATGGATTTCACTTAAAAAAATTCCTAACACTGAATGTGTGACAAACTCTTTCAATGTGGAACTTCAAGGAACTTCGAGGAACATGAACTTTTTAAGAGCCCAAATGAGGTACATTCCTCGTAATGAGGTACACTTGAGAGGTATGACTGATATCTGTATATTTGCAGAACAGTAGGACAACAGATATCTAAGTAACAATTTAGCTCTATAATACAGAATAATACAAAAAATATACTCAGCTCTTTATATTTGCAGAGAGTCTTGTAAGGCTGTCTCTCAACAATCCACTTTAAATGCAGGCTGCTATTAATATCTTTAAACCACAAGTACCAGTATCACACAGTCATAGACCATGTGGGCGCAAATGACCTAAGACATACCTCACTGGACTTTATGAAGAGAGATATGATGGGGGTCTCTGAATATATGCCCCAGGCAGGTATGAATCTAGCCTTGAGTAGCATCCTATCTTCACCAGTGATGATGCCACAGTATCAGCAAAACATGATTGATTTCAACAACTGGCTTAATTTCTAGTGTCACAACAAGGGTATCCAATATCCAATAGAGGACCTTGGGTTGATGTACTTGAATTTAAGGAGCTCTGCTGGCAAATAAAACTAAATGCTCATGTACCACCAGGATTGAATGACAGTATTAGTATTATTAGTTATTTGAAGTTGTGGTCTTATCTTATTTGACATATTTTAACATGAATCAGTGAATATGTATTAACGCTGATAAACAAGACTTTACGCTGGTATTCAATAGCCAAGTATCCAACCACTTAATGTCATAAAACATTCATATAAGAAATCCACCACACTTGAAAAGTAATGTGGAAACAGATCCTTTATTCCAAGTAAGCGCTTTCACCCGTAGGCTTCTTCAGACTTTCATATCTTACAACAACATTGCAGTTTAAATATCCCATTGTACAACGCTATTGGTTAATTAATAATCTATAAGAAAGGCTTAAAGCGCTAAGTCCATTAATTAAAAACGCACTGTTAATAAATACATAATTTAAGGAATACATTTATTAAAAAACATTTATTTAAAAAACATTTATTTAAAAAAAGTAAGTATGTATGTATGTGCATACATGCCAGCTTTTTGTGAAATTAATAATGGAATAAATAATATATTAGGTGTGCTGTATAATACCAACACCTAATAATGAAATAAAAACATCCTGTTCATAACCTATACAACAATTCCCATACTAATACATATATATATATAAATGTGAACATTTTCCTTGTTCAAGTGTTCACTATAAGATAGACTATTAAATGAAAAAAACTAATCAGGATAGATTAAAAAATGAGATATTAAGCCAACGACCTAAACCTCAAACTTAAAACTAATGCTTTGGTACATGAAGCCTCCTCTGTCTTAAAAACAGTTTCACCTGTACTTTATCATTTAAACCAGGGTATTGGTCAGCCCTACATCTAATAATCCATTTCATTTCACTTTCCAACGTATAATTGATTATGTCACCCCCTCTTATATTAATGTCAATTTTTTGAATGACATTAAACCTGAATGTATGTGTGACGCCCAAATCCATGATGTGTTTGGCTAGGGCATTGAACACTGAACCTTCTCTAATATGATATACGTGTTCCCTTATGCGTTCTTTCAGGGATCGATTAGTTTTTCCAATGTAGAATGCGGGGCATACCGTACATCTAGCCATATAAACAATGTTCTTACTATCACAGTTGGTGTTGGTGTGAAAATAATATAGTTGTTTTGTAACAGGATGAATAAAATCTGTTGCCTCTTCAATGTACATACATTGATTACATTTCCCACAAGACGTTGTGTTGATATTACATGTATTTGTTCCTTCTATGGTCAAAGCATTTTTAGGTCTGCATAATAATTTCCTTAAATTGGGTTGGTTCTTAAACACTAGATTTGGTCTTGGACCTACAATCTTACTAATTTCACTATCTAAGAGAAGAATGCCCCAATGTTTAGTCATTATTTGTCTTAAATGGATAGCATCCTTTGTAAAGAACATGGGGGCTCTAATGTTCCCTAATCCAGTCGGTAAATCAATATCTGGTGCCCTTATAGGTTCTGAGAAATAAGGTTTAGCTGTGGTGTTTCTCAAGTTAGTCACTACAGATGTAGTCTGTACAAATGTTTCTTCATTGTAGCCCCGTTGTACAAACTTAACCTTTAGGTCATTCAATTCCTTGATATAACCTTCCTCAGTGGGGTTCAATCTTGATGCTCTCATGATTTGGCCTTTCAAGACGTTATTAAAGACATGTTTGGGGTGCATACTGTCCCTATGAAGTATGGTGTTCCTATGGCACAATTTTCTGTGTACAGAGGTGTTGAGCAATCCATTACTAAGTCTGAAAATATTAACGTCTAAAAATGAAATTTCATCTAATGAATAATTTAAGGTAAACTCTAAAAAGCAAGTTGAAGCATTAATGCTATCGACAAACTTCATGAGTGTATTAACATCACTCAGCCAAATAAAAAAGAGGTCATCTACGAACCTACGATACAGACCTACATGATCTTGAAAAAAATTAAGCTTAAAGAGAAAATTCTCTTCCCAATGGGCCATGACCAAGTTGGCGTAGCTATTGGCACAAGAAGTGCCCATAGCCACGCCATCTCTTTGAAGGAACACCTCTTCTCGGAACATAAAAATGTTATTCAACAAAACTGTTTCCAAGAGTAGTGTAATCAAGTCAATTTTTTCAGAGGTGTATTCAGAATGAGTTCTGAGGTAGTCCTGTATCCATTGTATCCCCACATCATTGGGGATAACAGTGAATAAACTTACAACATCTAGGGTTACTAGTATATAGTGTGTTTTATCATCCAATTGTGTGGTGTAGGCATATAGATCAAGTAAAAATTGTTTGCTATCTCTTAAAATAATTTTATTAGCATCTACAAGTGGTCTTAAATGAAACTCAGTAAATATAGATAAGGGCTCAGTCACCCACCCTTGGCCAGCTACAATTGGTCTCATTGGAGGTTTCACCATGGATTTGTGGACCTTAGGAAGTCCTTGTATGATTGGGATAAGTGGATTGGCAACCTTAAAGTAATTATATAACTCTTTAGTTATGATAAATGATAATAAAAGGTCATCCAGCATGTCATAAGTCTGAAATACCTTCTCCATGACCATCATCATATCTATTTTCAAATAAAAACTGTATTGTTCAAAAGTTGCTGCATGCTTATATCATAATCTAATGCATCCATAAGTACAATGGGTCCTCCTTTATCGGCAGGCCTAATCACCAGTGTATTGTCATTTCTTAAACCTATTAAAGCTTGTCTATGTTTATAGCTCAAGTTGTGTTTGTATTTAACATCATGACTTTCCTCAAAATAACTATAAATATCATTTTCTATCATTCTAGAAAAGACATCTAGTAAAGGATGTAAATGTGGGATATACACACTGTTAGGGCAAAATCGTGGGCCATTATTCAACATATTTGAATTGCCAAAATCGATTGCCCACGATTTTGCCCTAACAGTGTGTATATCCCACAATTACATCCTTTACTAGATGTCTTTTCTAGAATGATAGAAAATGATATTTATAGTTATTTTGAGGAAAGTCATGATGTTAAATACAAACATAACTTGAGCTATAAACATAGACAAGCTTTAATAGGTTTAAGAAATGACAATACACTGGTGATTAGGCCTGCCGATAAAGGAGGACCCATTGTAGTTATGGATGCATTAGATTATGATATAAGCATGCAGCAACTTTTGAACAATACAGTTTTTTATTTGAAAATAGATATGATGATGGTCATGGAGAAGGTATTTCAGACTTATGACATGCTGGATGACCTTTTATTATCATTTATCATCACTAAAGAGTTATATAATTACTTTAAGGTTGCCAATCCACTTATCCCAATCATACAAGGACTTCCTAAGGTCCACAAATCCATGGTGAAACCTCCAATGAGACCAATTGTAGCTGGCCAAGGGTGGGTGACTGAGCCCTTATCTATATTTACTGAGTTTCATTTAAGACCACTTGTAGATGCTAATAAAATTATTTTAAGAGATAGTAAACAATTTTTACTTGATCTATATGCCTACACCACACAATTGGATGATAAAACACACTATATACTAGTAACCCTAGATGTTGTAAGTTTATTCACTGTTATCCCCAATGATGTGGGGATACAATGGATACAGGACTACCTCAGAACTCATTCTGAATACACCTCTGAAAAAATTGACTTGATTACACTACTCTTGGAAACAGTTTTGTTGAATAACATTTTTATGTTCCGAGAAGAGGTGTTCCTTCAAAGAGATGGCGTGGCTATGGGCACTTCTTGTGCCAATAGCTACGCCAACTTGGTCATGGCCCATTGGGAAGAGAATTTTCTCATTAAGCTTAATTTTTTTCAAGATTATGTAGGTCTGTATCGTAGGTTCGTAGATGACCTCTTTTTTATTTGGCTGAGTGATGTTAATACACTCATGAAGTTTGTCGATAGCATTAATGCTTCAACTTGCTTTTTAGAGTTTACCTTAAATTATTCATTAGATGAAATTTCATTTTTAGACGTTAATATTTTCAGACTTAGTAATGGATTGCTCAACACCTCTGTATACAGAAAATTGTGCCATAGGAACACCATACTTCAAGGGACAGTATGCACCCCAAACATGTCTTTAATAACGTCTTGAAAGGCCAAATCATGAGAGCATCAAGATTGAACCCCACTGAGGAAGGTTATATCAAGGAATTGAATGACCTAAAGGTTAAGTTTGTACAACGGGGCTACAATGAAGAAACATTTGTACAGACTACATCTGTAGTGACTAACTTGAGAAACACCACAGCTAAACCTTATTTCTCAGAACCTATAAGGGCACCAGATATTGATTTACCGACTGGATTAGGGAACATTAGAGCCCCCATGTTCTTTACAAAGGATGCTATCCATTTAAGACAAATAATGACTAAACATTGGGGCATTCTTCTCTTAGATAGTGAAATTAGTAAGATTGTAGGTCCAAGATCAAATCTAGTGTTTAAGAACCAACCCAATTTAAGGAAATTATTATGCAGACCTAAAAATGCTTTGACCATAGAAGGAACAAATACACGTAATATCAACACGACATCTTGTGGGAAATGTAATCAATGTATGTACATTGAAGAGGCAACAGATTTTATTCATCCTGTTACAAAACAACTATATTATTTTCACACCAACACCAACTGTGATAGTAAGAACATTGTTTATATGGCTAGATGTACGGCATGCCCCGCATTCTACATTGGAAAAACTAATAGATCCCTGAAAGAACGCATAAGGGAACACGTATATCATATTAGAAAAGGTTCAGTGTTCAATGCCCTAGCCAAACACATCATGGATTTGGGCGTCACACATACATTCAGGTTTAATGTCATTCAAAAAATTGACATTAATATAAGAGGGGGTGACATAATCAATTATACGTTGGAAAGTGAAATGAAATGGATTATTAGATGTAGGGCCGACCAATACCCTGGTTTAAATGATAAAGTACAGGTGAAACTGTTTTTAAGACGGAGAAGGCTTCATGTACCAAAGCATTAGTTTTAAGTTTGAGGTTTAGGTCGTTGGCTTAATATCTCATTTTTTAATCTATCCGGATTAGTTTTTCATTTAATAGTCTATCTTATAGTGAACACTTGAACAAGGAAAATGTTCACATTTATATATATATATATATATATATATATATATATGTATTAGTATGGGAATTGTTGTATAGGTTATGAACAGGATTTTTATATTTCATTATTAGGTGTTGGTATTATACAGCACACCTAATATATTATTTATTCCATTATTAATTTCACAAAAAGCTGGCATGTATGCACATACATACATACTTACTTTTTTTAAATAAATGTTTTTTAAATAAATGTTTTTTAATAAATGTATTCCTTAAATTATGTATTTATTAACAGTGCGTTTTTAATTAATGGACTTAGCGCTTTAAGCCTTTCTTATAGATTATTAATTAACCAATAGCGTTGTACAATGGGATATTTAAACTGCAATGTTGTTGTAAGATATGAAAGTCTGAAGAAGCCTACGGGTGGAAGTGCTTACTTGGAATAAAGGATCTGTTTCCACATTACTTTTCAAGTGTGGTGGATTTCTTATATGAATGTTTTATGACATTAAGTGGTTGGATACTTGGCTATTGAATACCAGCGTAAACTTCTTGTTTATCAGCGTTTTTACATTATTTTCATTTCGCTGGTATCCTGCTCTACCTGCTGGTTGTGTCACTTGGATTTTTTATTTAGTGAATATGTATTGTTGAAGATGAGAGTTTTTTAAAAGTTTCTTTAAAAGTGTTTAATTATAAAATTAATTGTTTTATTTGTTGATTGATTGCATTTTTTGATTGGGGATGCTGCGTCACGTGTTTTCTTCCTGACTACTTTTATATATGCATTTGAGATATGTTTTTTATCCTGAAGAATTCATTTGTTATACACTGACGAAAGCGCTCAATTAAAGAACTTTTTGTTGGGACTTTCTATGTGGTGATCCTACTTGGAAGTTGGCTTTTTATCTTGTGTTTTTACTTGGTTTTTGGTATCCAATATCTGCCAGCCTGGAAGACAATTGGCAAACCACAATGTTTTGCCAGAGATGGTTTGCACTTGTCACCCCTTGGCTTCCGTATACTGGATAAAACTTTAGGTATCTCCATAGTGCCTTTTTAGGCTGTGCCAAGTTGTTAAACCCTCCAACATAACAAAAGTCACTCATGACCACCTAAAAGGTACCGCTGCTCAACACTAGGAGTCTAAATAAACTGCACTCCCAGGGAACACTCCTCACCCTGGAGAGCAGAGTGATATGTGCAGTCTCAGAAACATGGTTCAGAACCATGAAGAGCACCACGGTTATCAAAGGCTACAATGCCGTTCATACATTTCAATTCCCCTCTTTTCAGGATAAAACAAAGGGATGAGATGTCTTAGTTTTCATAAAAGGACAAGTACACTGATAGACTGTTTCAACAACTGGACTCACTTGAGCTGCTCTATGCCCAAGTAACCACCTATCATATCCTTACTAGTTACAGATTCCTAACATGAGTCTGGAAAACCACATCTTCTAACTAAACCTACCAGAATCTCTTAACATTCACCCTAACGGCATACTTCTGGGTGACTTCAACTACCCCTCCATAAACTAGGAGACATATGACCCAAAATTCACTTGCTCAGAGGTTTTTGGACTTTGTCAATACAAACACACTGGAGCAAATAGTTTTTCTCCCAGCTAAAGGTACAAATGTCCTAGACCTGGTACTTACCAACATGGGGGGTGCTTCCCCCTCCCATGCATTAACCTCCCTGGTAAGATCTGACCACAAAATGATCTCTTATAGTAGTAAAACTAACCTAGAATACACATCATACTCAAACCCGTTAAGAACTTTGCTAAGACAAATTACCTCAAACTAAGCGACAGCTGATTAAACTTCCAAGCTTCATCAAGCCCAGATGACACTGAGGCTTACTTTGTGCTGTACACATAAGCACTGTACAACCACATTCATAGTGGCATGGAGGAAGCAGTACCTGTCTGAGTCAAGCCTATGACAGCTGGCAAAAATAAACCACCCTGGTGGAGCCCTAGCATGACTAGGCTATTGAACAAAAGGAAAAAAAATCCTCTCCAGAGCAAAGAAGAAACAAACAAAGCAGTGCAAAGAAACACTCACCAGTCTAAACAAACAGAGCTGGTCAAATCTTCCAACGCAAGCTATGAGGCAAAGATAGCCTCCCAGGTGAAAGATAACCATAAGGCTTTTTTTAATTATGAATGTATCCTCAGGGGAAATGCTCAGCAATCTGTTGAGTTAATCATGAATGTCAACACTTACACTCGGCCTGAAATATAGCAAACCTTCTGGCTGACAAGTTCATTTCAAACTTCTTCCCCCATCATCTCCTACCACACCATAAGAAATACCCACAACCATCCCCCCACTGATCATTATGAGAGAACAGGTCCTTAGTGCACTTGCTAAAGCCAAAAACAAAGCCTCCATGGGTTCTGACAACATTCCAGGCTACTTCTTAAATAGCTTAAAACAGAATCCATCAGGGCCACTAGAAACCATCTTTAACCCATGCCTCTGGATGGGCTTTGTCCCAGAGGAATGGAGGAATGCAACAGTCATCCCTCTTCACAAGGGGGAGCCCATCAACTGACACAGGGAACTATAGACCCATATGCTTGATCAATCTTATCTGCAAGGCCATGGAGAAAATTATCATGGATCTGATCAACAGTGATATAGAAAATCTCCAAACAATGGACCAGACCCAATTTGGTTTTGTCAAAGAGAGGTCTTGCTTGCTCAATCTAGTGGACTTCTTTGAGAAAGTCAGCAGACCCATGGATGTGGTTAAAATGATTACCTAAACCTGGCAAAAGCTTTCAACACAATCCCCCACTCGGGGATCACAGGTAAGCTTGCTGAGTTAAGCATGAACCCCTACATTTTCAGATGGATAGCAAACTGGCTTAATGACAGGACACACGTCTAGATAGGTGAATCCGCTTCCTTTAAGAAACTCGTTACTAGTGGCATCCCACAGGGCTCAGTGTTGGAACCCCTCCTGTTTGTTATATACTTCTTTGAAGTGAAGGACAATGTTGGGGGCCTCAGGCTCAACAAGTTCACCAATGACTGTAAGCTGGAGCAATCACTGAATACTCAAATGATATTGACATCCTAGAAACAGGCCTAAAAATGACAAAAGACTGGTGCCAAAACCATGGCATTAGACTAAACATTAAACAAATTGTGATCATACCCTTCATTAAATATCCCTGCAAATTATAATATTGATAACACACCTCTAAAAATAGACCCAGTGGTGAGGTATCTAAGAACACAGATAGCCAGTAACCTAAACTTTCGTCACCAGGTAGCTATGGTAGTAAGGAAATCCTTCTGTGTGGCTCAAGTTATAAGTGAAGGCATGGCATCAAGGTCAAAGTAATTTAGAGTGCCATTGTACTTAGCCCTCTTGCAGCCCATAATCGAGTACAATGTTCCCTTCTGCATGTACCTAATCAGAAACTTACACCAGGTGGAGCAGCCCCCTAGGTTTCTCACTAAAAAATACAAAAACATAAGGCACATATCTTATGCAGACTGACTAAATGCCCTCTCCCTTTACTCCATCTCATATAATTTATTGAGAGGTGACTTGTGCCTGACCTACAATGCATTCTCTGATCCAGTCTTAATAAAAATGTAACATAGTCACAAGAAAAATTATATGAGGGTCACTTGTCCATGGACTTGAACCTTATTTGTGACTGTAACATAACTTGCTGGAGAAACAGATTTGTATCCCAAAGGCTACTTTGTCTATGGAATAAACTTCTCATCTTCATAAAATAAAGCTCATCCCTCACTCTTTTCAAAAAGTATTTATATAAATGGATGGTGAACCATAAATTCACTCCCGGGGTACTGCCCATGTCCCTTATGGACAGACGCAGTCTGTAAAATGACTCAGGGCTCCAACATCCAAAGATGCACTACCCTGATAATTCCCAAGATATCAAATGAGGTAGTAAGATAGCATATTGACATATCCTGGGTATTACGGCTAGATGTGCAAAAGCTCGTGGAGGATATTGTACTTCTCAGCTACAGCATCTTCTGGCAGGTGTGTGCGTATACGTGACTTAAGCTCCTCTCCATTGGTTTTTAATTCAGTGATTGCCCTACCATGACACTCAGTTGTTTTTTGTATACAACTCCAGTATCTCTGTTAATGAATGCTTTTCTGGACAGAACACACATCCATCTATTAGAAGCAGATTATAACCCATCTGCAATATGATGTGCAGATAAAACTGTCTTATAATGCATCTATGGATGATGTGCTATGTTCAACAGTCTCCATACTGCCTATCTTGTATGTTTAGTGGCAATGACGCTTATAAATAAATGTTTCCATAATGTACATCAATAACATCTTAATATAAAGTCACCATTGCATAATCCAGTGATTATCAATATTTTATTCTGCCCTGCACTTATAGTCTGTAAATAGTCTTTTATCTATATATCTATATCTATATGTAAACACTGCCTGTTATCCCTAATGATGTGTTTAATGTATAACATATCTGATTTGTCTGACAGTGTTATTGAGCTGGATATTCTTTTACATTGCATTATACATTTGTATCTATTGAAGCAGCAATATGACATCAATAGGAACTTGTCCTCTAAGCTCAGGAGGATAACTTCACCAAAACTGCCATTGCAACCATTTACTGAAACAATAACCAACATTACTGATAACACAGTAAATTAATTTTGCAAACACCAACTAAACACATTTGTAACCTTCCCATAAGCCAGCTGGCATAACTAAGCTATTTCCACCATAAAACTTAAGGATCTGGGTGCTTAACCCAAGCTGCCTTGGACCACCTAATGAATAACTTTAGGGGCTGACTGCCAGCCCAAACACCACTTACCTTGGTCAGGTCTTAAACCGGAAAACACACACCGCCCAGTATAACTTGTCCCCAAATAAAGTAGTTTGTTGTGTAGTAATAGGAGTGGAATGTTTATAGTGAATAAGATGGGAGTTAATTCTATGACCTCTTCTGTAGGAAAAATGAAAAGTTAGTTGGCAGTAATCCTTGTGGCCATTGCAGTGCTTGTACACATGTTTGCAAAATAAAAGAATTTACCAGCAGCAATACCACACATATTTTTCAAATCAGATGCTTCTGCAACTGTAGCAGTGACTGGGTTATCTATTTGGCTACCTGTTTTTGCTCTGCCTTTTGTAGGGCAAACATCTCGGCCATTAAAACATAGGATCAGTGAACATCTGAGTGATATAAGAAATAAAAGAATATCCAATGCTCTTTATAAACATACAATGACCCATGCCACTGCTAAATTTCAATTTATAATTATTGACAAAATTCAAGGAAATAAATCTAATAAAACAGGTTGGCATCCTATATTAAATAATAAGGAATCTGGATGGATTGTCAGGCTGGAGGCTATGTTTAAGCCCGGCCTCAATGAATTACGCAAATTTAGGCATGTACCAATCAGTTTTGACTCTAATATTGCATTATATAAATGTGAAGTAAATGAATGTTAGCTAATGCACTGAAGAAGGTTTTACTTTTGGCCGAAACCGGTTTGCTGTTTGTTTTGCCACATTAAAGAATTTCATATTCTACACATCTCCTTGGTGCTGGACCATTTTGTGTGTTTGATTACATTTTGGTTTGGTCCTTGCACCCTTTCTCACTTGCGTGGGGTTGAGTAAGCTTATAACATCGTGGTTTCCACGCTGGAGACTTCTTGGTGGAAATGGGACTAATACGTGGCTTGTTTACCTTTGGATTATACTATTAGACTCTGATTTTTTTTATTTTTTGCCTCCTGTGGTTATTCCTGGATTTCTTCTTATATCATTTTTGGATATATTGGGTTTTAATGAATGTGACACTTATCTGGGGTTTGCTGCTGATTTTTGATGATGTTTATCTGGGTGCCGAACCAGGTAATGGCTTTATATTCAACTATTTAGTCCGGAATGAACATTACCTTTTTCATTTTAAACATGAAGCAAGCTACGCTTTAAAAGTTTTTTTGTGGCAGTTATGTGTTTTCACTAGGGTGTATGGACACTTAAGACTACATTATTCGATCAGGGTCAGTCAATTGCTTCACAACATAGCGATTTAACATTTCAAGAACTATTTTCATTGACATACGTTGGTTAATGAGCATCATTTTGTAAAAGGGAACTTTGAGACATCTTCTGCTTTGTGTTTGCACTTAGGGTTGTGTCTCAAGGACATTGTTACATCTATATTTTGCCAATCAGCTTTTTTGTACAAACTAAGTGCTGAGAAATGTTGGTTCAACCTACCACTCTATATAAGAACATTTTCAGCTTGGTGAGCTGTTTGTCGACAGATGCCATTTTGCATCAGGGGCTTATAAGACATTAGAGCTTTAATATTGAATTGGGGCCGATATGGACTCAAAATCATTGTGGTGACTGAACAATTGTGCGATTTGGCCTTCAGATATTACAACAGTGTTTAGAAGATTATTTGAACATCGGGCGTATTTGTGACTGGATTTTTTGTTTCCATCTATTATACCATTTTGAAGGGATGTTTGCAATCAAAGAAATACTGGTTGATGGGACTAACATGTTTTGTACATATGGAAAACATCAGTTTCTTTGCAATGTTTAATCAATATGTTATGACTGAATGTTGTATTTATCTTATTATCTGGCTACAACAAATTCAGGTTAGAGATCATGATGCTCAGTATAAAAATATATTGGTGACAACACTTGTTTTTGGAACTGGGGCTTTGTAATTTTATAAATATCAAGGATACATATTTACCAAATATAGTTTTTTGTTTCTATTATAGATACAATAAGGCCAATTAAGTCTATACACCAATTGGTTATACAAACTACAGCTGTTTAGCTTAGGTTGGTGTTCCTGTTTTAAGATTATTTTTCGACACCTATCAATACGGAGCTATATGCCTACACCACCGTATTTAATATAAGCTAAGGGGCATGCATATTGGGATTTAGTCTTTGGTATTTAGTGTTGGTAATAATAAGGGCCCTTTGAGGTCTCTATTATATGTTTTTGCTTTCAGCACATAAAATTGCCAAGTGGAGAGGAAAGTCAGCTCACGGACTTACTGCATGTTTGTAAGGAGTTGAGACGAAAGTCAACTCTCATAAAGAGCATTACAGATTTATTCCTTTTTTTTGGTGCTGAAGTTCCTGGTCTGTGTATTGAAGTAATGATGCATTACAACTAATCAAAGGTAACATATTTGGCAGAGACGAAGGTCGGCCATTTTGCCTTGAATCGAATATTAGGCGTTTGATTCATTAATACCATTATTAGACATATTCCCAGTTATTGCAGTTTCTTAATTATTGTTTAAATTTTAAGGGTGTAATTGCTCTATATTGACAGATATTGAACTATGGTCCAACATTTATAATATATATATATATATATATATATATATATATATATATATATATATATACATAATTAACATTTTTTATGGACTTTAGCTGGCTGCACTTTGTATTCAGACAATTGTTTGTTAGGCTATACAACCACTTGGTTTTCTATTTAGGATTGATAGCTATGATGTGATCACATTTTTACATCCTAGAGTTTTACTGTATTAACCAGAATATGGGAAGTATTGTTTAAGGCATTTACAGTTTATTGACATATAGTTTTCATTTTGACCAACAGCCTGCATATTGCAAACTTTATTTTTATTTTTTTGAATTTGAGTTGGGGAAGCATTTTTTTGGTCTTATGCCACATTAATACTTATTGATAGAGCACAGTGTTATCTAATTCATTCCCACATATAGTATCAAGTACAGATCTTTCAAAACTGTTGGAAGGTCTCTCAGCAGACAGTGATAATTTGACAATTTTGGGATTAAGACCATTAGGTTCAGACAACACACCTTTTGATAAGGATGATCCTGATTGTCTCTGTGGGGTATTATTTCAAAAACTAACAAAGAGTATGAAGACACTCAGATCTAACAGTTGGCATCTGAAGTTTTTTAAAGCATATAAACTTAAGGACTTCACCCCTAGGGGTTTGTGTGTTCGCACCCAACCCTTTGTTAGCCAGATAGATGAGAGACTATCTCAAGAATGGGCACAGGCCCAACATAAAGCTTCTATGCTGTTTGTGGATGCTCTCACTTCATACTATGAAAGAATCATATATATCAATGTATTGTTGAAGTAACTAACAACTGTCAGGAAGCTAAAACATATGAAGGGCATCCCTTCTTCAGCAAATATTTGAATGATTTGGCTTCAGACCTTTCGGCTTTGGAACAACAATTGATAAAGAAAAAAAACACAAAAATGTAATAGAGACATGCTAGATTATGACAGAGGTAAACCATTTGCCACAAATAAGAGTGTCAGATTTCAGGATTCAGGAAACAAATCAATCAATAAGAAAAAAAGACCCAGATCCGTACTTGGGAACAAAAGTTATACCCATGGGGGAACATCAGGGGATGACTCATCCTCAGCCATGGATCTCAATCCTATCTCCACTCAGGAGTCTCCAGTAGCAAAGAGGAGACCTAGCACTGACCCTTTAGGGGCAAGAAACACAGCGGGGGGGGGGGTAGGAAACATTAGAGAGGTACACAACATCCAACAACTTTTGGACAAAATTCTATCCCATTAAACATCAATAATGTTCACAATATTTCTTCTAAACTTTTGTCAGATGTTGAAATAAAACTATTGAACAAAGGGTTAAATTTTGTTCCATCTTTTTTTGTGGCTGAACATGCTTTTGTAAATGACATTCATGAATTTTGCAGAATTCTTAACCTGAAATGATTTTTTTTTTCAGATTCTAATCAAACTCAAAGATCTACTGCATTCCACTTCTGCAAATCCAGTTTCATATCTCTCATGGACAAACATGTTTCAGTCTTTAAAGAATATGTGCTTAAAGATTTACATTTCAACATGAATACATACACCAGTATTAAACAAAATCTTACCAAACAAGAACGGGAAGCCCTACATAAGCTTAGCAATAACCATGACCTGGTAATATTACCAGCTGACAAAGGGGGGGGGCAGTGGTCATCATGGATTGGAACATGTATGAAGCAGAAGCCATAACACAACTGTCCAGTAGTAAATTTTACATGCACATGCCCCTGGACCCAAGATTTAGGTTCAAAAAAAGAGATTGATGCCTTTCTGAAATTGGCACAGGAGGAAGGAATCATTGATCAGAGGACTGGTTACCAATTGACTGTCCAAGATCCTAGGTCACAATATCTATACCTACTCCCCAAAATACATAAACATCCTACCAAACCACCAGGTAGACCGATTGTTTCAGGTCAAGGATCTCTGACAGAACCATTATCTGCTTTTCTTACAGAATATCTACAACCACTTCTTCCTCCAGTCAGATCTAGAATCAAAGACACTACTCAATTTCTCAATATCATCAATGACACACAGTTGGAACCAGGTTGGCTTTTATGCACATTGGGCATTACCACCCTATGCACAAATATCCCACATTGGGCAGGATTAGAAGCCATCCAGTTCTGGCTAAATAAAGCTGAATTATATACTCCGGGATTCAATACCTTCTTGTTTGCTTAGCTGAACATGTTCTCACTAAGAATGTTTTTTTTACTTTCATGGGAGATGTTATTGGCAGTTAAGAGGTACAGCTATGGGAGCATCTTTTGCTCCCATTTATGCAGACCTTTTCATGGGCTACATTGAAGAACAATTGATATATGATGAGAACCATAATATATTTCTGGATAACATGGACATTTGGAGATGTTATTTCGATGACTGTTGGCTGGTGTGGAGGGGTGATGCTGGATATGCCCAGGAATTTGTGGAATATATAAATGAAAACAAGTGGGGGATACACTTCACACTTAATTATGATTACAAGCAAATCACATTCCTGGATGTTCACATCTTACGTCAGGATGACCATACACTGCAAACGGAGGTTTATAGAAAATTTCCCCAGTTTAACACCTTACTTCATGCTTCCAGTCATCACCCCTTCCACATCATCCAGAACATCCATAAATTCCAATTTTTACACATCAAGCATATATGTTCTTCAGATGAAGCCTATAATACCAGTAAAAATTATCTATCCCAAAGATTTCTAAACAGGAGCTATCATACAGACAACATTAATAGGGCATGTTCATCTGCTACTGAACAAGACAGGAGGACTTTTCTGATTTATGGGAAGGGATCCAAGAGAAGTGATAGACAATCTTCCTAACCTATCCGTCTGGTCACAACATTTGGAAGCAATATCGATGGCTTCAAACACATTATTAATAACCATTGGGATATTTTGTTGGCTAATGAAAAATTAGCTGGATTGCTCTCTCCACAATGTCTTTTTTCCTACAGAAGAGGTCATACAATTAACTACCATCTTACTCACTATAAACATTCCACTCCTATTACTACACAACAAACTACTTCATTTGGGACAACTTAGTTGGCAGTAATCCTTGTGGCCATTGCAGTGCCTGTACACATGTTTGCAAAACAAAATAATTTACCAGCAGCAATACCCCACATATTTTTTAAATCAGATGCTTTGGCAACTGTAGCAGTGACTGGGTCATCTATTTGGCCACCTGTTTTTGCTCTGGCTTTTACGTAGGGCAAACATCTCGGCCATTAAAACATAGGATCAGTGAACATCTTAGTGATATAAGAAATAAAAGAATATCCAATGCTCTCTATAAACATACAATGACCCATGCCACTGTTAAATTTCAATTTATAATTGCTGACAAAATTCAATGAAATAAATCTAACAAAACAGGTTGGCATTCTATGTTAAATAATAAGGAATCTGGATGGATTGTCTGGCTGGGGGCTCTGTTTAAGCCCGGCCTCAATGAATTAAGCTAATTTAGCCATGTACCAATAAACTTTGACTCTGGTCTAATATTGCATTATATAAAAGTGAAGTGAATGAATGTTAGCTAATGCACTGAAGAAGGCTTTACGTTTGGCCAAAACTGGTTTGCTGTTTGTTTTGCCACATTAAAGAACTTTATATTCTACACATCTCCTTGGTGCTGGACCATTTTGTGTGTTTGATTACATTTTGGTTTGGTTCGTGCACCCTGTCTCACTTGCATGGGGTTGAGTAAGGTTTTAGAATCTAATGTTACCAATGAACCAATCCTAAAACCATGACTAAAACCATCACTAACAAACTGCACAACTTTAGTATTAGAGTAAGCTGACAGCAACTAAACTAATTTATCTAAATTGACTCGGAGTAAGAATGTTTACCCCCTGGCCTGGCCCTTTGATACATTGGCTCTTGAGCCATGAAAGGCCAACTTCTCCTGAATGGATTAATCTGTGAGGAGATTGTGCTATACTACTAAGCTGTTATGGGACAGATAACCCATCTTTCTCCAATATCAACTTGATGGGTGCCTTTTGCCAAAGGAAGAACACAAAAGAGGAAACTTACAAGTGGGCCAAAAACATCTGCCACTGCTAAATGCCCAACAATATTTAACATTGCCTGTACTTCTAGTCATGGCAATATTCTCTCCTGTTTTCAGTTTATCCATGTTAGATTAGGGACTTCCATTTTAAAGTAGTTATTAGACATTAAACATGCTAAATTGTGTTTTATTTATGCATAAAAGACAGTTAAGCAGAAAGAAAAATAACCTTGCTGGTCAAGCATGAGAGACAGTTTATTAGAGAGGAAAGATAAGCATAAAGTGTGTAAAAATACAGAAATACAGAATGTTCTTTTATCAAGGGAAAGATACAATCTTGCCAGCTACAGAATGTTCCTTAATGGAATGTTAAATAAAGCAGATATGAGACAAAGCCTGAGACTAAGATTAGGAAAAGTAAATAAGGAAAATTACTAGACTGAAGCAATATAATATGTTGTGTTCAGGACAGTAGTTCAGTTAAGGTTAGTGAGTTTGTTCAACCTATTACTTCAATGAAGATTACAGACACACAAGCCTGATTATAGAAGACAGGTCAAATAAAGACTATATTAGTTTACGTTGTTCAGGACAATCAGAATATGATGTGCAGTATCTTTAAACACTAACCATTAATGAAGACAGTATTCAGATATTGTGAACATCTAATAAAGCCTTATTAAATGAACTACAGTGTTTGGAGAATTCATTCTGAAAAGTGTAAAAGACTTATTCCATAAAGGAGAGACTGGCACCTGTTCAGCAAGAGTTTGGGTAATTAACAGATAAAGACTTTCGTTTTCAGTCTCATTACAGTGTTTCCAGCTAATTATGGTACAGTGCAGTCTTATCAATTCTTACAATGGCACCCGAACAGGCCTGTTATCTGGGGAGATGTACAATTCTTGCAACCCAGCAAGCAGCTACTCTGAACAATCAAAAAAATCAGACACAGTTGTAGTGTGTAACCTTTTCAAATCCAGTTTCTGGTGCAGCATATATTTTCTTAAGTTCACAGTAACTATTTTTCAAAATCAATACAGCAAAAGTACTACAGACATTTCAACAGCACTTTGGAGGTTTTCCAGCTGAGAGGCCCCAGTAAAGGTAATCAACAAAGTTACAGACTACCCTTTCAGTAAGCGTATTTTTCATTTCCAGACTTGATTATATTACGTGTGTTCTACAAAAAGCTACAGAATAGCAGTGTCTCGTTCACCTACACATGTTCTATGGAGCAAAACAGCTTTATCAGCAAACAGAAACAGCTGCATTTCTCATTACAGAAAAGACTTTTCAGTAACACAGCACTACTTCATGCAAAAAAACAGGCACAGCACTAAACACAGCTGTTAATCAAAGTGCACAGCACCAGTGTTGACTTCAGAAAGGCCTCAACCAGCTCTAGCAGACCAGTATTAAATCAAAGCAGTATTACTTCAGATCATAAAAGACATTACCCAGTTAACAGCTATCTCCATGAACTTTCAAGTTTCCACTGTAACGTCACACAGCCAAGAAGCAAGAAAAAGGTTAATAAGCTACAGCCAATGGCTCACATTCTTCCAAGACCATAAAGTTATGTAAGACTTTATATGCATTTTTTAGTTAATAGCTCAAAAAAGTTATGATCAGTAAAAGTCATTTCCATACTGGTTATATAAACATACCAAATAATACTGCTGTAGTTAAAACATCTGTAAATATTTGGTTTAAGTTTAAAAATGTTCTCTTAATGTTAAAGGTTATTAGTTCAAGAATGTTAAATATGGTTAAATCACAGAAGCAAGCTAATGAGTCAGCTTCTGTCACTATGGGTTTGGACTTAATTAATCCTTGTGTAAATGTTCAGCACGTACAATTCAAACTACAGAAGTATGTTTCAGTATTAAACATACACATGTCAACACAGTCAATGTACATAACATGCAGGCAATGTCTCAAGTTCACATTACTTCATCTAGTTTCTTATTTTCAGAATCAAGTACAATGTTTGCACGGAAGGGAGATAAGAAAAATCAGAGTGCAGATTTTAATAAAGTAAATTCCAGTATAAATGAAGAACACACTTCAGTGCTAAATAACAGAAGCATTCCATAGTGATCTGTAAAGAACAGAGCATTAATCTGTCATTGTTTAAGGTTAAAATAAATAACAAGGTTTCATTGTTTATGGACAAATCAATTTCAATCACACATAAATCTTTATTAAAATACACTAATGCAGTTTTGTCAGAATTTAAAAGGTCAAAAATTACAGCACCTAACAGTTCAAAATGCAGCAGCTCTGTACTAGCTAAAACATGTAATTAAAGTTGTAATTCATTAACAAGTTTTGTGCAAATGTACAGATTTTTAAAGAATTGGTTATGACAGGAACATGCAGATTTATGGGTTACAGATAAAATAAAACTCCAGTTCAGCTGATGCAGCTGAAGTGCTCAGAAAGACATATTGGGGTGGCCAATTAGAAGAAAAGGGTAAACATATACCTCTATGTCTTGTAAGGTATATCAGAAATAACAGTTACATTAATCTGCAAAATAAAGGGTTTACAGTAACAGATTTGGCAAATGATTTTTTATGTTATTGTTTTGTTTAAGAGTTTTGTATTAAAGTGTTGAAATGCATAAACAATAAGCAATGATATAGACAGAGACAAAATAATGTTTGCTAGTTTACAGAATGTAAAATTTAAAGTCAATGCTACATTGTAAAAGTAAGCATACAGTTAAAAATTCAGATCCTATGTAAAAGAGTACATTATGTAATCATTTTCAAACTGTATATGTTTCATAAGTTAATGTCATTTTGCCAAGCACATCAGCTCAGATTACAGTCAGCATAGCAAGCTGAATTAAGGCAATACTATCCATTTAATGCATTTACAGCTTTACTATTTATCCAAAAAATTGTAGACAGTAATAATAACTTCTTGCAACATTCAGTACTACTGAAAAGTTAAATTACTTCAGCTAAAGAAATGGTTATGGTAAAAAGGTGGGTGGACTTTCACTCACAGAAGAGTATGTTAAAATCTAAGGGTCATGAGACAAAATGTAAGAAGTTAAACAATTAAAATTGATTATATATAGATGCAAAAATGCACAAAGTTATATTATATTACTACTTTTAAGTTTCATTTAAAATTATCAGTTTGCTTACAGACTTCCAAGAGTTTATTAGCAGTAAATGTTTATTTCATACAGAAAAATGTAAATAAAGTCAGCACAGTAAGCAATGCTATCAGTTTATAATTGTTAAAGATGCAAATGTTATTTTAAGGACCTGATACTAAATACAGTCAAGAACTTTAGCTACACAGCCTTGCACAAGGAATGAAAAGAAGAGGTTTAAAAGGCCTAATGATAAAAATGACACTTCGCATTAAAGAAGGCCTTCTTTTACCTTATCAGTGACTGGGACAATGCAGAGTACAATTTGACAAGAGCTGTGCTGCAGAAGTTGACTGTCTATGTGTTTCAATTCTTTCTTCAATGTTTGTTTAAAGTTAAAATGTATGAGTTAAAGCAAGTATGTGTGTTTCAGACAGTCTATGTTTTTATCAATATTCAGACAATACTGACAAAAGACAGATTTCATTTCATTTCTTATCTATGTTCATGTAACATTGTCAAAATGTTTTCATGTTTTCAAACAACTGTACAATAGTACTAGTTTCAGTTTATCTATGTTCAGAAAATCAAAATGTTCTCATGTTTTCAGACAATTGTACATTAGTACTAGTTTCAGTCTATATTCAATCAAAATGTTATCATGTTTTCAGACAATTGCACAATAGTACTAGCTTCAGTTTGTCTATGTTCGGACAATGTTCTCATGCTTTCAGACAATTATATTCTTTTAGTGTAGTTAGTTTCCAGAATATACACAGCTGTTTTTAAATATTCAGTATATGCTAATGTAAATTTCAGTCAAGTTTCAGAATATGACATTCATATTCAGTTATGTGTTCAGTATAGTACATTTCATTCTGAAAAGTACCCATGACTTTGTCCATAAACGAGAGACTGGCACCTGTTCAGCATGAGTTTGGGTAATTAACAGATAAAGACTTTTGTTCTCAGTCTCATTACAGTGTTTCCAGTTAATTATGGTACAGTACAGTCTTATCAATTCTTACAATAGCACCCAAACAGGCCTGCCATCTGGGGAGAGATATAAATCACATTATTTAGTCATTAGTTTAAGAGTAAAGTAACAGAACTACATTTAGTCATTAGTTAAGTGTAAAGTGACAGACATTTGTAACAGGATTATTACATTATTCAGTCATTGGTTAAGGGTAAAGTAACAGAATTATTTTTACAGACTTATTAAAATAAGTTATTTAAATAATAGGCAGTAATAGTTATTCAATATACTTAAGGTACAACATATCAGGCTTAATTTAATTTACAAATTACAGTACACTTTACATAATTATTGTGCATTAGTCAGAAAGTTAAAAAAGACACTAACATAAAATGCAAAGGTATAGACCTGAAATACAGAAAGCATAAGTTTGATAAAGTATTATGATAAGTTGTCTAAAGAATAGGTAGTAATAGTTATTCAATGCACTCAAGGCATAACATGGCAGGCTTAATTTGTTAATTAGTTTACAGATTATAGTGCACGTTTACAAATTACAGTGCACTTTACATAATTATTGTACATTAGTCAGAAATTAAGGACACTAACAGACAATGCAAAGGTATAGACTTGAAATATATAGGTTTTAGTATTATAACCCATAATATTCATAAGTTAAAAAAGAAAAGTGGCATTATAGAGCAAATTAAAAAAAAATTATAGATAGAGAATATAGTAATTATGCCTCAAGACCATTTACAAAGTTATATTTAGTGCAGATTTCAATTAGTCTTCAGAAAATAGCCATCATGCTGGATAGGCTATGCAATAAAAACAAACAGTACAATGTGTAAAGAAGTAAATTTATAAACAACAGAAAAAGGTTTACTTTTCTATAAGAAAAAGACATCATAGGACACTAAAGCACTAGTTCATAAGGTAAAAAAAATAGGTAATAAACAATGTAAATTTACCATTACAGCATACAGAGATATAAAAAAAAAAACAGGCAGGTTTAACAATACATACTCTGCCTAACAAATAAAAATTCACAAAGACAGGTTAATCAGCTTTAAAAGCCACATAATTAAAAGACATTAATTTTCAGAATAATGTACAGGTTTTAAATACATCACTCATACATCATAACCTAGACTTAAAGACTCTAATGACTATGAATCTAGGCAATATAAAAATCAAATCATAAAGTTAAGAGACTTCTATCCAAATAGGCCATAAATGCTCAAGTGAGATTTACCAAATATTTTTTTTTATTTTCAGATTATAAATCAAGTAGCATAAAGTTGTATACAGTAGTTAGCAATGTAAGGTAACTACAGAAGTAGGACCCTGGAGACTTTTGTCAGGGACCTCAGGGACAACTGTTAGATTAGGGACTTCCATTTTAAAGTAGTTATTAAACATTAGACAGGCTAAAGGGTAAAATAAATTGTGTTTTATTTATGCATAAAAGACAGTTAAGCAGAAAGAAAATAACCTTGCTGGTTAAGCATGAGAGCAGTTTATTAGAAAGGAAAGATAAGCATAAAGTATGTAAAAAAATATAGAAATACAGAATGTTCTTTTCTCAAGGGAACAATACAATCTTGCAAGCTACAGAATGTTCTTTAATGGAATGTTAAATAAAGCATATACGAGACAAAACCTGAGACCAAGGTTAGGAAAAGTAAATAAGGAAAATTACTGAACTGAAGCAATATAATATGTTGTGTTCAGGATAGCAGTTCAGTTAAGGTTAATGAGTTCATTTGACCTGTTACTTCAGAGAAGATTATAGATACTCAAGCCTGATTACAGAAGACAGGTCAAATAAAGACTATATTAGTTTACGTTGTTCAGGACAATCAGAATATGATGTGCAGTAATTTAAACACTAATTGTTTATTATCAATGTTAATGAAGATAGTATTCAGTTCTTGTGAACATCTAATAAAGCATTATTAAATGAACTATGGTGTCTGGAGAATTTGTTCTAAAAAGTACACAAGATTTGGTCCATAAAGGGAGACTGGCACCTGTTCAGCATGAGTATGGGTAACTAATAGATATCGACTTTCATTCTCAGTCTCATTACAGTGTTTCCAGCTAATTGTGGTACAGTACAGTCTTATCAATTCTTACAATCCAATATGGCACTTAGCCAAATATTGGCATGCCTTTTCTCCCATTTGAAAAATTTGTCCACAACTTTCAACTTCCTGAACCTCTGACTGTAAGATGACATAGCTGTACCTCCACTAACATGGTGCACTTGATTGCTAGAAAGTAGGCAAGTAAGTGGTAGAGTTCTTTTTCTACAGTAATGCCCATAAAAAGAATGAAACCTACTACCCATATGTCCTAGTTCCTTGAGTGTGCCTTGCTTGAAGCTTTCTTTTTTTTTACCAACTGCTGCTAAAGCTGCCATAAGGTCCTTTGACCCATGATTATTCATGTCCATGATACAACGGATACCCTCTGCATCAACTAAGTCAAATATGTCACTGAAATTGCCTCAACTTTTCTTATTTTTAATGTTTGTTAAGATATGGACAGTAATGTGTGAAACTAGACATGAATTACCAATACAGTATACACTGGACATTTGTGGCAAAAGTGTGAAATATTAAGACTGCAGTCCAATGAAACAGCATTCACCACTTGGAGGAATCACTTCCACTTGTTAGGTTTGCAAAGGGGGAGAGCAGGCCAGAATGTGGTACAGAGATTCTGTCAGCTTTGATTGGTGACTTCTGGACCAGATCAAAAGCTACTACATGGATTTCTATCAATGTCATGCAGTATTATATAGTATTGGTGCACATACTTTTTACGTTTCCAGGTTGTTCAGGCATTCAAGTGTCATTTTGACATAACAAAACCATACGTACACACACATTTATATATATATATATATATATATATATATATATATATATATTTATATACACACATACATATATGGGTCTATATTAGAGGAATGAAAACTGACAAGAGCAAATACAGCTTGAGCGACACATACTGAGCAAATATTGCAAATATCAAAAAAGTGAATGGAGATCGCCATAGGGAATTCTTCCCTTTACTTCAATGGAATGCGATTTCGGACTTGGTATATTTAAGTAGCAGCGGCCCCTCTGCATAAAACATTTTCTGCAAGTTTTCTTGTGTTAGGTGTTTTGCTTGTGTGTTTTGATATAACGGACATTCACTCAGTATTTGTTGTTCAAGCCGTATTCGCTCATCAGTTTCCATTCCTATAAAACAGACCCTATATATATCTATATATATATATATATATATATATATATATATATATATATATATATATATATATATATATATATATATATATATATATATATATATATATATATATATATATATATATACATACACAGGGTCTACATTAGATCGATGAAAAAATCAAAATAAAGGGCAAATTTTCCAATCTTCACTGTACCACGATCTCACAATAGTGATTACAAAGAATGGCATTTTCGACTTCTAAGCCATTTGAGATTTTGAATTTTCGTCAATCTAATAGGGACCCCCCCCCCCCCACACACACACACACACACACACACACATAGATGGATAAATACACACACAATATATATATATATATATATATATATATATATATATAGGTAGATAAACACACACACACACACAGATGGATAAATACACACACAATATATATATATATATATATATATATATATATATATATATATATATATATGTATATATATATAGGTAGATAAACACACACACACACACATATACATACATATATTATATATAAATAAATTCAGCTATAATCCTTACACACAACTTGTAAACAAAAGATAAAAGATGTAATGCAAAGGGGAGCCAGAAAAGCAATCACCAAATAGAAGCTAACTTTGTAAGACTAAAATAAATTTTATTAAAAAGTTTAAGCACTTTCATCCCCATACAATACTGAACTTCCTCAGAATCTAAATGTATATATGCATCACTTCCTTTTATACAACAATAATGAATTAACGTTACAGCTCTTCTCTTACCGATATATATATATATATATATATATATATATATATATATATATATAGATAGATAGAGATATTAATTAAAAAAAAAAAGTAATTGGAAGACGCACTATTGATGGTAGTCAAAGTAAGAAATGATGGGACATGAATTGTAAATCACTAGAGAAGCAGAATCATATTAAATGATCCTCTCAGTGTATTCTTTGTCTCTATAAAAGTGTAATCAAGGAGGCATAAACTTTGTCCTTAAAATGAAATACAGCATGGCAGATCCCTATGAGGTAATTTTGAGGTACAAAACATTATAAAATAAATACCTACTTACAGAGTTACAGTGACAGTAGTAATAATGCAGAAAAGTGGAAGATATTATGAACAATTTGTTTTGGTGTGCAGATGTCATTTAATGCATGTCCTGATTAGCCTTCTGCTGCTCCTTTTAACCATTTAGCATTTTGAGAAGGTGTCATGCAGTAGCATGCTACAGCAGTATAATAACTTAACAAAATCTGAATGATGAGTTTAAACTTGCTTAGGTGTGCAATCCAGATGAAATGACCCAATGTTCAAATTCATAGAAATCCAGGTGTATATCACGTCAGCAAACGCTAAAAATAGTGAACGCTGATATATCGAACTTCAATGTCAGAAAGCTGAAAACAGTGAAGGAACGGATCAGCAAATTTTTTCCAAGGGAAAAAAATACGCTGATCCAAAAAGAAAAAGTATACAGTCAAACCTAAGCCCACCACCACCCCATGTGAGGGGCTGTGCCCCCCACACACCCCCAACTTAAATATACCAACTCTAAGATCACACCACAGTGGAGAAAACAGCAAAGCCTGGAGAACACCCCAGCAAATTTTTTTCCTGGGAAAAAATTCGCTGATCTGTTCCTTCTCTGTTTTCAGTTTTCAGACTTTGAAGTTCGATGTATCAGCGTTCACTATTTTTAGCGTTCGCTGATGTGCTACAGACCCTAGAAATCCAGACATATTGTTCCTGTTTTGATCTTTTTGTTGAAGAATACAACGATCAAAAGACCAGATTTATAAATGGTACATACTCCAATTAAATTATTAAAGAGAGAAAATGAAAAACAAAATGCTTTTGTAAAGCTCTTTTCTGGAAGGATTAGCTAAATCCATGCATTAGAATTGAGAAAAACATATGTGAAGACAGAACTGGCCAGCTTGATAAGAACTTGCATTTTTCTTAATATTCATGTCAGATTTAAGGTGCAAACTTAGAAGAAGCTGGCACACACTGAAAGGTAAGCCTGTTATTCTGACTATAAAGGTACCCACAACTAACTCCACAAATGTACACATCTTCAGTACCAATAATTTAAAGTCAACTTACTTCAGATGTTTACTGAATTTACAAAACTAGATGCTCCTTGACAACCCCAGACATTAGATCAACACATGCTCAGCTCTTTTTTTGCCACAAGAAGTAATCAGTTGTTAACCCATTGTGTCCATCAGATCTCTTCCATGTGACTTACAAAAAGTGGCACATACCCAATACAGACGTTTTATTTGGCTTTAGCATTATAATTTGATTATGAGTGTTGCCACTTTGTCTGGCAAAAGCTATTATGAACTGACCAGCGAAAAACAGCATAAAAAGCACTAATAAAATAAATAACAAAGGGCCACAGCTCCAAAGGCAAACCAAAACTTAAATATATGAGCATTTCATTCACTCAAATCAAATGAACTTCTTCAGACTAGTCTGAAGAAATTCATTTGATTTGAGTGAACGAAAGCGCTCACATATTAAAGTTTTGGTTTGCCTTTGGAACTGTGGCCCTTTGTCACTAATTTTAAATGCTATTTCTTATCATGCAGGACTTTGGAAATTTTCCAGGGTCTGTCTCAGAAGCCCTCTACCAGTCATCCTCAAGCTTTAAAGCAAAGTCTCTACAATATGGGACATAGCAAATTTATTAAAGAGGCCCTGCTCTTGTACACTATATGAATTGTTGGGATATCCAATGACACACACAACTCTGGAGAGGTGATTTAGACATTTGAGGGAAATTATATGTTTTGTTGGTACCTGGGAAACAAAATGCAAACTGTATACCCCAACAACTTCATCTGAGGCCTGTACACTAGCTGGGACAATGAACCAAGGCTGTAGAAAGCAAGCCTCAATTTAACATCTGCATGCCTCTGCAAGACTGGAAGGATCTCTCTGGACTCATGTTTCCTGTCTCTACTGATTCATTGATTGGTTGCATCTTTCTTGTCTTTCTATGCAGAAGATGACTGGTAGAGGGCTTCTGAGACAGATGCATGGCCTGGCTCAAGGTCCCCATACGTCTTGTGATTGCTAGGTATACTTGTTAAAGCTTTTTTTCTAAAAGTAGTGCAACAATCATAGGAGGATGTCTGGTTCTGTTCCACTAACAAAAAAGCATCATGAGTGAAAGTACTTTGGCAGAACCTGCTTTTCTGGGGATGTCTTGGACCCTGGAAAATTTCCAAAGTCCTGCATGATAAGAAATAGCATTTAAAATTAATAACAAAGGGGCACAGTTCCAAAGGCAAACCAAACTTTAATATGTGAGCACTTTTGTTCACTCAAATCAGTCTAGTCTGAAGATGTTCATTTGATTTGAGTGAGCAAAAGCACTTGCATATTAAAGTTTTGGTTTGCCTTTGGAGCTGTGGCCCTTTGTGGCAATAACTTGAATCTACTTCTCAAAATCTCAGTTCTTACTTGCTCCATGCCTCTGGCTGTTCACTTATTAGGTAATTCAAACCACAGACTGGTTACCTTGGTAATGAGAACATCCAGCCCCTGTGTAACCAGGACCACCTTCTCTAGACTTCAAAATAACAAACATTTTTACAATTGTATAATAGAATTTCAAAATGTAGCCATGTCAACTCCACTGTAGACTTGGGATGCACAGTCACCTATACCAAGGATTTTTATGGTCATGTAGATAAATGTATTGACAGATCAGTCCCAACCAAACCAAATAAAATGTCAAATTCAACAACAAACCATCCTAGTGGTGAGTAGACAAATGTAAATTATATAATAGAAGGAGGAAAGTACATAGATTACAGTTTTAGAATATAATATACCTTTTGACATGTATCTCACTAGACACATCAGAAACCTTGAAAAAATGCAGATATTCCTAACAAAAATTATCTCAAGCCTCAAGAATCATAATTAGCATTAAAAGTCTGGAATCACTTTACTGTACTTCGGGTTATATAAGTTTTGAAGGGAAATGTGTTGCCTTTTGTGCTTTCAGGGATTATATTATCCATGACCTCCTCTTTCTCAATATGTCAAATAATGTAGCTAACACTAGAACAGGAAATCTCAATTTATATCAGATAATAAATACTAAGCATAGAGAAGAGTTCATTATCTATCACCTCCACTTGCTCTGGAACAGATGCACCTTGTATGTCAAGCAATGTGACTCCATGCCACCTTTAAACATAGTTTAGGCAATTGGATGGTGTCCTAAAATACACTCAGTCTTACAAGCCCTGGCCTCCTTGAAATGGTTGGTAGAGTCTGAGGAGGGTTATTGACAAACCATGAATGGATTCTGGTTGAATAGCCTGTGATTGCTTGCCTGATGTTGTTCCTATGTTCCTGTTTTCATATGCATTACAGTGCTAAGCAGTAGAATACATGTTAAGTATACAGGGTTTGTTAATCAATGATCGGTAAAAACAGTCAGAAAACACACAGAATATGGTCTACAACTTAGCATGCAGAGTGCATCAGTCTGTAGCACATTTGGTAAATACAGGAAGAGAATTTTCACCACAAAAAAAGTATAGCAATTCTTGAACAGATCAACATTTGCAAAAAGGCAGTCTATAAAACATTTAAAAGTCACTGGTTCAGCTTTTCTGAGTTTTTGGTTATACACATGGGGTATATTTATATCAATGGGAGCTGTGAGTTTGGTAGAAAATACCAAATGTCAACATCAGCAGATGATCAACAGGTGTGCAAGATCGACAGTCTCTGTGGCTGGGGTATATGCTACTTTACTAGGCACTGTGTGATATCAGAGTTTGTATATATAGTTAGAAGGGAGTAGAGGAAAAGCAATGTTTGTGTGTGTGTTTTTTTTTATCTATTACTTTGTTTGACGTCCCTCCCCTGGGCCAGTAATCAAAGAGCCTGAATCCTCACCACTGACAATGATGAGGGATGTTCACTTGGAAAAAAGATAGGTACACACAGTACTTCCAGGTAAAGCTCTCTGCACTAAGCACCATTTCTCTTAAGGGCACATAGGGAACACACTCAGTCCAGGGTCTAAGTTTCCCTCTCCCTCTCTCTTTAAGCCCCCAGTAAGACTCCACACTGGAACAGCTATATAGTCCTCAGCAGAGTGTCCCAAGCCAAGTCCTCCACTACTCTTTCTGTGAAACCAGTTCTCTGTGTTCCTGTTCAAAGTAGCTGACACAAACACTCTGAGATTTCATTTTCTCACTCACACACACACACACCCTGGGAAGGGTTGGCACAGATTTACTAGTGATGTCCCTATGCCCAGACTATGACGTAGATACTGCCACCAGATACTCCAAATCCAGCTAGTCTAAGGCTATTACAAGAGTACCCAATTATACTGGGTGAAATTAATACTAATACAAATAGTAGTGTTTGACCAATGCAGTAAGGCTTTCAGGAGGTGCCACAGTGTCAACAAATAAATGCAAGTATTCTCAAAGGAATAAATATTCTGTAAAGGACCAGCCACAATGAAACGTTTAAATGAATTTAATAATAATAAAAGAACATAAAAATACTAAATATCTATTTACAATAAACACCAGAGTTTCAATCACAGAAAATATTAAAATAACACAGATTAATAGATTCACACAGATACAGAAAAAACAGTACTTAACTAATCTCACTATATTTTCCTAACTGATCTAAAGAATTACTATTCCCTGGTTACTTACTAAAGCAAGGCAAGATGAAGTAGGTGAATGATCTTCTATGTCAGGTTTCAAAAACAGATTGCTGTGAGACTTCTATCCCATTTAGTATTAAAACATCATTTCAGTCCTGGATTACAGAATGACATCACATACATCTGGTCATCTGACTTCTGGTTTCCATACTACCCCACATTTACTAGAAACTGAACAGGAATCTCACACATATGTGTTATCATACACACAGACAGAGCTTTGTTAAGATGTGTTATAACATCATAACATCTGGAAGCCATAAAACCATTTCAGCACTTCCACCATTCCAGGGAAGCAATTAGTTTGCTGCTAAAGACAATACAGCATGATTCCTAGTATTTGTTTTCACAGACATTTCACCTCTGGCTGCAAACAGAACTGTAAGATACAATCTTTATTGCCTAAACCAGGTAAATTAATTCCAAGATATTTTTCTAAAAGTTAATTGGAGCTGAGCTTAACCTCTTCTGTTCCAGTATCCTCTGTTACAATCTATACATTAAATCAGTTACAATAGTGCAGTCTGACATGCATGTATATTGCTTTTCTGTCCAGCAGGACACACTGTTGGTATATTTTTAACACAAGCAGCTCTACAAATACATTTTCCAACGCCAACACCTAGACAAATCAGTTTGTCAGACAAATGACATATAATTCTTTACAAAACCCCAGCTAGTTATGCAGGTATATACATTACACATCCACTGCCCTACTTTTACTGGCATAGCTAGCACTATCACACATCATCATACTTTGCATGAGGAGAAGGTTTTTCTTGGGTATGCATACTGTACTGTCAACACTTGTTTTGTCGACCTTGTGGCTTTCATTTGGATGTTTCAATCTTAGTCACTACACCTATTTATAGAGGCTTCATCCTATTTTCAAGTGTTTGGTCGACAGAGTTAGTATATATATAATTAGCAGGGGATGTGAGGGTGCAGGGGGCTTGCCCCTGGAAAAACATTATGTTTGACTTATTTCTTTTTCTTCTTAGCACATGAGCTGCGTGAGAGTGTCAATGATGGGTGTATTCAATGTGCATGATTAGAGATATAGAATAAATCCATCTGATACACTTAGTTTGTTCAACCTATAAACTTTGTAGAGTCTGAACAATTAGCATTAGCATAAGGGTAAGAGCTTGTCATATATCATTCATTGGCCTCTACATCTGAAGCATCTGCTTTTGAATTTTTACATGAATTGGGATTTATATTTTTTTCCTGAATATTACTAGACCATTCAACATTTTTAGTTTACCACTTTATTCTGTGATGCTGGGGAAATTTACAGAGGGCTCTTTCAGTGAAAGATAATGTAAAGTTGAGTCTTGCAGGCTGTGTGGTGTTTGACTTCTTAGGCTATAGTTTGATATACACCATAAGGGTATAATCTTTTACTGCAGGATTATAGTCTTTATTCAGTAATTTGAAGGTTAATGCATTGAGCAGAAAGGTGACTTTGGCTATGATCTGTAACCATTTGGCCTTATTTAAAGTTAATCAGTAGTATTCAATGGGCCCAGATAGGTGAATAAACATGACAATTGTGTTTTCAATGGCTTCTAGTAAATTAATATTGTGGGCAAATAAAAGGACTGAGATAGGCAATTCATCTGGCCAGGTAGGAGGACATTTATTACAGTGGACATTTTTGCTTCTGTAGTGGCAAATTTATCACACTTGTAGTTGTATCAAGAATACCTGGAACTCAGCGTGATGACTAAAATAAGAAAGATTCTGGTCTAATCATATGTTGAGGTATTTTTGATATGTCACATATTGTATGGCTATACCTGCAGGATTTTTAATTGTGTTTTTTTTTCTTTCTTCCTTTTTTTATTTTTGTGGGGGAATGTACCAAATAACATGACAGTAGACATGTGTAGGTTGATGGCCAGCTTATCAATGACAAAGTAGTTTCAAAATAAGGTAAAACCATTTTGTAATCTATTATTTAACATCGTGTTGGTTTTGTTGGATATTGTAAAAACAATATTATTTCTATGAAAAATTTGATAAACTCCAAGGAAGTTTGTTAATCACTAGTGAGAAAAGCAGTTGACCCAGCACAAACCCTTGGGAGTCCCAAGGGACTGTGCTGGGCCAGTTGATCTTTGAGACTCCTTGGGATACCCTTTTTGTAAGGGTGCCAGTGTCTATGTGTGATTTTGTACTTAACACTATGAAAGGTTTGCTCAGTAGATAGTTACTAAGACACAAAACTACCTACATCTTCAGAAAGTTCATAGATAATTAGGCCAAAAATATATTTATTAGTGTGTTATATCTATACATATTTTCCAGAATCTCGAGGAGCCAGAGCACATTTGCTATTGGTTTGTATTTTGTACTAATACAGCAGTGCTTATTTTAGTGGATGGATGGATTAAATTAAAATGTGTTAGTTGCTTGGAAAATGTTGCACTTCCAACATGCAAACATTTTAGGTGTAACAAGTGTTGTAGTTAAAGTCCTATTTTCTCTCCTGAGTTTACATCACTAGTTTACTATTGTTAACTTTTAATGAAAAGGGGGAACTTGTAGCTGTAAATGAATCGAGCTGTACATGGAGATGTAATTACTTTCTTAAACAGTAGTATCATAGGCTCTATGTTAAATCAGTGAATGCTTAAAAAAGCAAACGTTGATTTACGAACCCTCTTTATGTGAAACTTAAAATCCCAAACACTTGGAACAGCGATTTTTTTTCTCAAGGAAAACAATCGCTGTTTGTTAAATGAAAAATACTGCAATAAAAAGATCAATACACAGGAGGTTCAGATTCAGGTTCTTTACTAGTGTACACCAGGAGGCAAAAAATGTACAAGTACAGAATTTTGTCTGAATGAAACAGGAAGAACACAACTTTTATAGTATTTCTTACTAGTATTAACCCACCAGGCGGATGTAGTCAGTCACAAGGAGTTTTACATCACTTTAGCTTACAATATTCTATTCATCTAAAATGCTGATACTACATTTTGCTTATAAAGTTTTTCTGGTAAACAACGTGGCCTTGCTAGCCACCTGGTTAGTTATAATACCCTTTTACAAAAGTTGCCACTCAAGGTTCTGAGCTAATTCGAGCATAATAGCAGATACAGTTCTCAATACATTTCTTTTGTTACATGTATCACTTCTTCCTTGCAGCTGGTGCATTATCTAGCAACATATACAAGGCCGATTGCTCAAGCAGGAAAGAGCAGAAGATTCTCATTATTTCACACATTTAATTTCCTGACCCAGCAGATAATCACTTGTGAGAAGCATAAACATCAATTCTTGCTGAGCTAGCAGCTGCTGGGGTCAGAGGCCAACTTGCAAAAAAGGCACACTGCAGTTTCCAAAAGCTTCTTGCAGTTTCATATGAATTCATTTTTCTTGTCATAACATTAATAGAATAAAATGCATTATATCTTCCTTATTTCTTAATAAGCACTAAACATATACATTAATACATATTTTTCTAACATTTTCCCCCTGTTAATACTTTTTATTCTATTCTCAGAAGTGAAAACAGTCTTATTTTTTCTTCTAACCTCTTCCACTTAGGATTTGCAGTTAAGAGAGTCATTCAGTTTAGACTTCAAGGTGAATTTCATTTGTAACCAATTCCTCATGTTCAATGTCTTGATACAAGGTTTCAGAGACAGACATATCTATAAAATCTTTAATTAATCTTTTCATGCAGGGGATTCTGAAAAATTATATGGCGCTTCTTACTTGCTGCTTGCTGTGGGATTTGAAGTCTTCTTAAGACACTCAGTCTTGCTGGCTGGAATCAAAGTCTGGTTATAGTTGCATTCACAGTCTGTTGCATACAGAAACTTGCAGAATATACACTGATGAGAGAATATACTTTGCAGCATCAACTTTAGAGCAGTAACAAATAACTTTTTATAATAAACCAAACAGAGTAACGTTGCAGCTTAAAGTACTGTTCCACTTTACTTCTCGTATAGTACAGATGATGTGAGAGATATAACATTTACCTCAGGACAACAAATGTGTCCCTACCATACCCCTAACATAACTGGATTTAATACAGACTTTATATATATTTTAGTTAAACACACACCCTCTTGGTTTTGGAAAGATACTGCCTTGATGACGCAAATGTTGACACATCTGTTCTTGTGCAAATGCTGATAAGTAAACTGTCTTCAAGGAAACACCTTATGGATTAGAAAAACATATTCTTAAACTTTCTTAGAAAAACATGTCCTGTTGTCAGTTCTTTAAAGAAAGCAAATTACATCCTTGTCACGTCTGTAAGAAGTCAGCTTTCTTGATGTGTGTGTAATACACTCATAAGCAAGTTCCTTATTTGTTTAAGCTACAGTCATTTAGTATGGTTGCTGATCACATATTACTAAACTCTGTTTCTGCATTTAAGCAAGCATTTTCTTTCAGCATATTTACAACAGAATTAATTTCAGCCTTATATTCATAATATCTAACAATTCCATCTGTTTTTAAACATACTCAAAACATTTTATACTGATATGTATTTTTTGATCACATTATATAGAAAACACAAGAAACAAACCTTTAGTCTTTTGATACAACAAATCAAAATGCAATTTTACATAGTTAATACAATTATATTAAAGTATTACTACCAAACTGAATGTATTTAACAACTTTTTCTTTTGCAGACCATTCTATGAAATTATTTTATCAGTTATGAACTGTGTCTGCTTTAGTTTAACTTGATTAATTTATTCCTTTGCAATTACAGAATTTAATTTATGACTTAGAACTGTTTCATTAACTCTTTGCAACTGTTGAATTAACTATAAGAGACAAGAACCATGTGCTACTGCAAGCATTTATACACTACTGAAAATATACAGTTTCAATGTCATTTTAACCATAACATTGTGATCATGTTTTTGGACTGCTCATTAACATCTTGGTAAAATACTGAACTGGGCTTAGATAAAAAATATTTGAAAGCAATTATTTTATTGGGGTAAAACCAGTGATATTACAACTTGACAAATTACTTTTAAACTTATTACAATGTATTCTGTACAGTATGTATTTACACAGACTGTTTGCTATTCATGCATTTTACTGAATTCTTCTGCATTTGTATATACAAAGACTATCATTTGTACTGAATTTTTCTGCATTTGTACATACAAAGACTATAAAGTACATTTGGAAAACTTTTATGTCTCTTTAGAAGTATCTAGTGGAATTGACACCAGAAGCAACTATGCTTTTTGCATACCAACATTGTCTTGCCAAAAAACATATTAAAAATAGTGACGATTCTTATTCAATTTTTACATATCTTTACTTTCTCTTTTATAGCTTTAATAAAACAATTTTAAGTCATCTCTTGAATAACTTTGCAGTTTAACAGGTTGTAAATACAATTTAATACTAAACAATACAATAATAACAAGAATGATAGCTATTAGCAACTTGTAAAATATCTTATTCTGTCAGGTTCAATCTGTTTACCAATATTTCTAATGCACTAATACCTGTTTTTTTTTTTCTTCCCCCTAAAAGAGTATTGTCAAGAAGGAATGAGATATTATTTTTCTTGTAGCTTTATTTCTGACTCTTGTGCAATACTGCTTATACAGTCAGTGTAAAACTGAGAAAGTACCCCTCCCCCTGTAGTACTGCAGCACTGTTTATCTGCCTTACACTGTGAGAATAGAATGCACGTCAGCCCAACACTTTGGTTATACATTTATTTTATTAGGTTACCAAACTATAGACCCCTGTCTGATTTGATATTTTTTTATAAAGCGTTTGCTGTTTACTACCACTAGTAGGCATTTACCCCCTGCTGCACAATTGATTTGAACTGTATGTATACTATAGCCCATTTATTGGCTGTACTTGATGCAACTGAGTTTTTTCTTTTAACATTTACTTGTAAACAGATTATCAGTGACATTTTATTACAATTACCAAATAGTGTTGCCTGTAAACATTTTAACAAGTATGTTTTAATAACAATAACGCTTTAGAAAAACTCAAGCTACTTGTCTGGCAATCAGTCTTGTTGTTTATCTTATCTTTCCAACATTTCCTGTAACTATTCATTCAGTCTAGGAAGGTTTGAGCTCACATTTCATACTATGTAAACTATAGTTAATTCTTTTGGCATTTTTCCTTTAATGTGATTGTGATTTGCATAACTATCTACATAAACAGACATTATTTTACAATTAGCTTAAATGGATTTCAGTATTTTATTTATTTAACTATTTAACTGTCCTGCCATTAATTTTACAAAAACTGTTTAACTAATACCATCTGTGATTTTACTTATTTTTAAAATTCAGAACTTTAACTGTTTGGTGTTACTATATAATTATAAAAAAATTGTAAAAAACAAAATAGATATTAGCTTAATTAACATATGTTTATACTTATATTATTTATATTTGCTGTTGTCTGCCTTTTGCTTTTGTGCATTGTAAACAAATGTACTCTAGATGAAAATAACATACATGCATGTCTGTCTTGTATCTGTATATCTTTATACAATCATGTCAGTTTTGTGACTTTAACTTTTTACTCTTATTATCTATTTTTATTTAATTTTATACACTAGAACAGTTTTGTTTACCTTTTGACTATGCTAAGAATGGCAGTCATATGCTCTACTTTACTGAAGTACTGATAAATACATTGCTTTAACTGAATGGAAGTTTTAAACATTTGAGAATGATTTGTCAGATCCTACCATGTAAGCGTAACCATTTTCAAAACACAAACATATTATAAAATATATCTCTTTTTTACAGATTAGCTGTAGTTTCCTACTCTTTCCCAATGTATGTAGGAAGTCAGTCTCTGTCAGTTCAGCTAATCTATTTTCTTCATCTTGTAACTGTTGTTTAAGAGTCTCCTGTAATATTGCATGGTCTTTCTGACATTTTTTAGTAAGCTGTTCTGCTGAATTTGAAACTCCTATGCACTTTTGAAAAGATGTATGTAACTTCCTGAACTCATTGTGTCTGTCTTTTAGAAGTTTACTACATTCCTTTGTAACAAAATGTACTAGGGGTTCTATCAGTAACTGATTTGACTCGCATGTGGTGACAGGACATAACTGTTTAACATCTGAATATAATAGAAACACTTTACCCTTAGTTAATTCTTTATCATGAACAGATCTGTCTTTACAGTCTATTTTTTTAGCAATATGATGCAATATTTTTTTATGGCATAATACACAAAATGCAGTTTTTGTTGAAGCACACAATAAACATTTGTCATATTTCACATGGTTTTCTTTGAGATACCAGTTAAATATTGTAATACATTTGCATAATGTCTTACTATCAACCTGCCCTAATAAGGTTTTACATTTACTAATGTGCTGTGTATACCAACATTGCAATTTACTAAAGTTTGGTTTACTCCTGCATGAATTATAAATAATATCCATACTAATAATGTCCAAACTGTCTAATAATATACAAACTGTCTAAGAATATACAAATGGTCTAACATCATCCACACTAAATATGTGACACAGAAAAAAGTCTTACCAGTTAGCAAAAAAACAGGTGATCAGGCTGTTATTGCTGATGGCTAGAAATTTTTCAGAGTCACTTGAGAAGCTGGTGAAGCACAACAGGCAGCGGACTGCTGTACAAGTGGACATCCACCTTTTCTTGGAGAATTTATGGCACTGCAACTTCCTTGAACTAGTCTCACTCTGGATTTTAGACGTCTAAAAAACTTTACTACTGCAAGCTGCATAAACTGGAATACTTCTGTTTAGGATTTACACATATGTACAAATGTTAGTCACTGCAATTTAACTGAAGTAACCCTCTGCAGAGCTTACCATCACTCCCCCTGTGTTTGAATGCAGACTATAAGTTCAAATGCAGGCTAGCTTGCCATTGAAAAATTATATCAAGTTTCTTACTTGCTGCTTGCTGTGGGATTTGAAGTCTTCTTAAGACACTCAGTCTTGCTGGCTGGAATCAAAGTCTGGTTATAGTTGCATTCACAGTCTGTTGCATACAGAAACTTGCAGAATATACACTGATGAGAGAATATACTTTGCAGCATCAACTTTAGAGCAATAACAAATAACTTTTTATAATAAACCAAACGGAGTAACGTTGCAGCTTAAAGTACTGTTCCACTTTACTTCTCATATAGTACAGATGATGTGAGAGATATAACATTTACCTCAGGACAACAAATGTGTCCCTACCATACCCCTAACATAACTGGATTTAATACAGACTTTATATATATTTTAGTTAAACACACACCCTCTTGGTTTTGGAAAGATACTGCCTTGATGACGCAAATGCTGACACATCTGTTCTTGTGCAAATGCTGATAAGTAAACTGTCTTCAAGGAAATGCCTTGTGGATTAGAAAAACATATTCTTAAACTTTCTTAGAAAAACATGAAAGCAAATTACATCCTTGTCACATCTGTAAGAAGTAAGCTTTCTTGATGTGTGTGTAATACACTCATAAGCAAGTTCCTTATTTTTTTAAGCCACAGTCATTTAGTATGGTTGCTGATCACATATTACTAAACTCTGTTTCTGCATTTTAGCAAGCTTTTTCTTTTAGCATATTTACAACAGAATTAATTTCAGCCTTATATTCATAATATCTAACAGATTCCACAACAAACACATGCTCCTAATAGGAGTAAATGCACACAAATGGCAATCAGAGTATTCATTAGGATGGAACCCCACCCCCCAAACAGATTCTGGAAAAAATCCGTCAGAGGGTTTGGGCCTGGTTTGGTCATGGCCGACACCTGCTGAATTACCTCCAGATGGTTATTAATTTCATGCTTATTATCTTGAATATATGCACAGCATTCTTCTTTAATAAGTGCGCATGTACCACCTCTCGCCGCTAGGGTGAAGTCAAGAGCCATCCGATTTTGCAACACAACAGTTCTCATGGCATTCAGTTCATCAGTCACTAATTCAAGAGCAGACAAAGTTGCATTACTCATTACTTTGAGAAGTTTCAACAGTTTTCTCAGCTCCCAAATCGATTTGACTGCACCATACGCTGGGAGTATACCTGCCCAAGATATAACACTGTCACTCAAGTCCATATGAGTCAATTTGTCTTTGTCCTTCACGGAATTATGGTCTTTCCAACCTGCTTCAACTCGCCCTACTGGATTCACAGGTTTCTCGATTGGATCTTTGGTTTTCTTGGAAACATCTCTCACGTTCCGTATTTTACCCAGAGGTAATTCCACAGTGTGTCATATGGCCGGAACCAGGTAGCCCAAAAAACAACTGCCGGACCAATTTTCAGGTAGCCATTTGTATGCCTTTTCCCACACACAAAATAACAGTTTTCAACTTTAGTGCTAATACGCACTAGCCCTACATGAAACATTTTCTTATCTATGATTGACAATTGTTTAATCAAACCAGGATTTCTTTGTACTTCATTCAGTGTCATTTTCATTGAGTTCAAATATGACTCATAGTTAGTATTGCAAACGGTACCCCCAGTTTTAGTCTTAATATAACATTTATAAGATATTGTTATGTTACAGTTACTCCAACCCACCTGGAGAGTATCATTTTTGAAAAAACACACAATCCCCTTTTGTGTAACAGGTAAATACAATGCTATTTTATCCTGTGATCTCACAGTTCCTGTGTCAAAAAGTAAATTTTCCCAAGTCTCATTGATCCCTAAAGGAACAGCTGACATTAGTAGTCCTCCATATGCTGTTGGTATAGCTGTACAAACCCAGCAGTTTGAAATGTTCATAGTCTCAGCATATACACATTTAATTGCTAGGTATGTGTTAAAGTTTGGATGCCAGTCTATGAATGTTTCATCATGTTTATCCAGTTTTACTTATGTGGTTGAGAAATGAAAAACCCACGACAAAAAGAAAATTGTCAAAAGTACAGTCAACAAGTGTACGCTCAATAATATGATTATGCAACATTTTTGAGGTTGGTCTGAATTTCTATCTTTGGCCATTTTGTTCTTGTTGCGTAACAGTTACAATGTTTTTATCAAGTTGAAAGTTCTTTACCAGTTTACAATGCGTTAAATGAATCCAAGAAGTCCTCTCGGCTATACTGACCACAGTAGGCGTGGCCAACAGCACTTGGTACGGTCCTTCCCACTTTGGGCTTGCCCAATTCTTCCTCTTTGTGACCTTCACCCAGATCCAGGACCCCGGGGCTAGAATCGCTTCCAATGGTCTGGTCTGTTCTTTATCTGAAAAAGATTTAAACTGCAAAAGAGATTTATTTGTTAACAGTTTCCTCATATAACTAGCTAGTGAACTATCAGCCTCCTGGTCTGCAGGCATGAGACCTTTCCACTGAGGTACATAATATGCCCTCCCAAACACCATTTCAAAAGGAGTCAACCCCTTTGCATTTGGAACCGTTCGCATACTCAGCAGCGCCAGAGGCAGACAGTGCACCCAGTTCTTTTGAGTTTCATTGACTAACTTCCTAAGTATGTTCTTGAGGACTCCATTGTGCCTCTCCACCAGTCCTGCAGACTGAGGGTGATCAGCACAATGGTTCTTAAGGGAAATCCCAAAGAAGCGTCCCAATTGCTGTATGGTCTGATTCACAAAATGTGTACCATTGTCACTATAGATCCTTTCCGGTATACCAAATCTAGGGATAATCTCCTTTATGAGAGCTTTTACCACTGTTGTTGCATCCGGGTTTGTAGTCGGAAAGGCTTCCACCCATTTGGAAAACATATCTACAATGACAAGCCAGTACTTTTTGTTATCACATTTGTTCAATTCTATAAAATCCATACAAATAGTATGAAATGGATATGGCAGTGTAGGAAAACTTCCTTGTTTAGGTTTTAATTCCCCTTGTGCATGATGTTTGTCATAAATATGACATGCTGCACAAAATTTTTTTGTGCAATTTGTGAATCCATATGTTTGGAATATTCGGTTTACTAACTGTACCATCCCCTCTGTTGAGACATGGCACTGCCCATGGCTCAACAAAGCTGCATATCTAAACAAATTAGACAGCAAAATTGTTTTTTTCTCTTTTGAGATGTACAGCCCATTTTCAAGGATTGCTCCTCGTCTTTCCCATTTTTGTTTTTCTGCTTTTTTGGCAAGTGTCTGCATCGTTTTTAACATTTCTAAATCTAAAATTTCAGAGGGTTGTAATTCTTCGTCTAAAAGTAAAGTTTCTGAGTCTGAAGCTGCTTGTTTTGCAGCTGCATCAGCTCTTGCATTTCCTTTTGAAATTCTGTCCTGCTGTTTCATATGAGCTACGCATTTGCAAATAGCTACTTTAGTAGGTAATTGAATAGATTCTAACAATTCTAAAATAAAGTGTGCATGATTAATTGGTTTAGCACTAGATGTTATCATCCCTCTATTTTTCCACTGCTGTGCAAAAACATGTACAGTGGAAAAAGCATACTGACTGTCAGTGTATATGTTTACACATTTGTCTTTTGCTAAAGTACAGGCTCTTGTTAAGGCAATCAATTCTGCTGCTTGTGCAGACAAGTTATGTGGTAAGGATTGGGCTTCTAAGGTTTCAGTGTCTGTGACTATTGCATACCCCACTAGATTTTTTCCTGTAGGGCCCCTTCTGCATGAGCCATCCACGTAATATGTCACCTCGGCCTTATCCAAGGGAATATCCGTGAGATCTTGTCTGGGTAATGTTTTCTGCTCAATTTCCTGCAGGCAACTGTGTGGTGTGCCATCCGCAGGAGTTGGGAGCAAAGTTGATGGATTTAATGTCGTGCATCGTTCAATTGTCATATGAGGTTGGCTCAACAGTATAGTCATACAGGAAATGTCTAGCAGGAGAAAGATATGCTACCTTTTCTTGCAGTAAAATTATCACATCTGCATGAGGCACTCTCAATGTGAGAGGGTGGAATAACACCACTGAGGCCGAAGCCTGTACTGCCATTGCAGCTGCTTGTACACAGTGGGGCAAGGATCACGCCACTGGGTTTAACTGTGATGAATAGTAAGCTATGGGGTGTTGCTTATCCCCATGTTGTTGTGTCAATACTGATGTCGTATATCCCTGCTTACAGTCTACAGTTTGAAAAAAACATTTATGATAGTTTGGTAGTCCTAGGACTAATGAAGAAGCTATTAATTGCTTCAACCTGCAGAAAGCCATTTCTGCTTCAGGTGTCCATTGTAATAAATCTTGTGCTGCCATCGTTTTTTTGTATATTAGGTCGGTCAGTGGAGCAGATTCCAAAGCATACTTTGGTATCCAACTCTGGCAGAAGTTAGTTGTTCCCAGGAAGGACATAATTTCCTTCTTGGTCGCTGGTTTGGGTGCTTGTAAAATCACTGTCTTTCTTTCCTCATCTAATATTCTACCTTCTTTGGATATTACATATCCTAGGTATCTAACCTGTTTTCTCCAAAGCTGTAGTTTGCTTTTGTTTATTTTGTGTCCATGTGTTGCTAAGAATTGTAACAGTGCTATGGTATCCTCCCTGCATTGCTGCTGGGTGGGGGCTGCTAGCAAGATGTCGTCTACATAAAGAAGAATTTGACTACCCCCCAGTGGGGTGAATCCCGCCAAATTACTTGTGCAAATATTATTGGACTCTCACAATATCCCTGTGGTAGTCGAGTATAGGTATACCTCTTTCCCTGAAATGTAAATGCAAACCAATATTGGCTATCAGGATGTATAGGTATTGAAAAAAAAGCATTGCTGATATCTACCACAGAGGAATATTTCTGGTGAGGTTTCAAATCATTTAACAAAGTGTGTGGATCTGGCACCATAGGTGCTCTAGGTATTACTGCATTATTTACAGCTTGTAAGTCCTGAACCATACGCCATTCCCCGTTTGCCTTTTTAACAGGAAATAGGGGTGTATTACATCGTGAATCAGGAGATTCTACCAGTACTCCTTCCTTAAGTAATGCTGCTATTATAGGTTTGATTCCTATTTCTGCATCCTTTCTTAAAGGATATTGTCTCTTCTGTGGTCTGAATGCTGACTTTGGCGTAATAATATCTGGTCCTGCTGTTCGAATAAATCTTACATCTGACTTGCCTGTTGACCAAAGAATGTCTGGTATCTCACATAAGGCTTTTTCTTCTTCTAATAAAAATGCCAATCAGCTGTCCTCGCTAGACTGCAAGTGTACAGCTGGATGTGCCTGTGTTAACCAATTCAGTCTCTGTTTCTGTATTCCCTGTCCTGATAATTCTAATTCAGTTTGCTTTTCCCATCTTGTTACCTTTTCTCCTAGGTCTGCCCATTTTGCATTTTTGTTCTTAGTTAAACTGACATGTGGTAATCGATTAGATTTGTATAGTGCAAGGAATTCTTGAGGTAATGAACAGCTAACAACACTGTTTCCCTCAGTATCCCAGTACAGATTACGTAACACTAATCTGTTTGCACGATTTCTGAACAATTCTTGCTCATATTCCTTATCAGGTCCTGGTGTGCTACAGTAATACAGAGTACATTGTAACAAATGCTGTCTGTCAGTGTCAAGGGAGGGGGATTTACTGATGGCTACGTTCATCAGTTCCTCCGTCACTGCCCCTGGACCAGTCGTAACTAAGTCCTGGCTGTTAAATCCTCAAGAAGGAACCAAACAGGAACAGCTTGCTTATTTCCTTGGGGTTTTAATAAATCCAGCACCCAACAAGCGAAAGTCAATACATAAAACAATGTACACGCCAAAAACTGTATTAACGCTATTCCACAACTGCGTTTTCGTTTCACCATATGCACTTCATCAGATAGAAAGCATCCAATTACACAGTTCTTTTATATCTTAGTTAATTAGAATCAATCAATCCAATTAAATTCACTTTATAACTTTTTGAAACATTTTAAAGTGAAATTAGTGCTGTTCAAAATATAGTGAATCTTAAATTAATTATAAAAACATCCTTTTAAAATTTTAAATATAAATACATCATATGAATTTCATTTATATTAACTTTATATTATCTAAAATACTAAATTAAAATGTTTTTAAAAAATCCCCTTAATAATTTTAGTGACCAAAGCATTAAAATCAAACAATAAACATTGCCATCTAGTGGTCATTTGTAATTATTACAACTCATTCTATTTAATAATTTAACATATTATAACCAACCAATACTTTGTACTGCAAAGACATCCAAAAGACCTTGGGCAAGAAAATTATACATATCAAATTATAAACAACATTTCAAACCATATGTGGGAAGGATGGAACATTAAATGAAGAAAATATGTTATAAATATTAATACATAGCTCTATTTCATTATAATTTAGCTGCACGCAGCTTTAAAAGAGGCAAGATACTAGTGTGTTCATTAAGTCCTGGTGCATTATATGCTTCTAGAGTCACTTGCCACCAAAGCTCCCTGTACTCTAATCTTTCTTCCCATGGCCCTCCTCTGATATCTCTTTCGGTGTGTTCAATTACCGAAAATATAAAGCTAGCATCTTTGCATGTTAGGCTAAGTCCTGGCTGTACCAGTAAAAGGTTTCACCCTCCGGTCGCACCAAAAATTATCCATTTGTCGCTGTGCCTCCATACCCTGCATAGTCGGAACTACTGCTAAGCCAAATATCTGCATAAGGTCCCTACCTAATAGGTTCACTGGGCATTTTGCAGAAACAACAATTTTACTCCTTTGAGTCATCCCTGAAACAGGGTCAGTTATTGCTATATCATGAGAAAGTGGTTCCCAGTATAGCTGCCCATTTGCAGCTTTTACTAATATATAATCAGGTGATTCTGAATGTTCCCGTAACTTGGAGGGGTGTATCAGAGTCCGTGATGCTCCTGAATCACACAGGAATTTAACTTCCTTTCCCCTCCACCAGAAGTGTAACTTCCGGTTTTGTGTCTGCTAGACAGAGCTCTAAGCTCAATAATTCTAAATCTAAAATCTAATTTTCTTCATCTTCCATGTCTACTTGCACTTCCTCTACTCCTTCTATCACATTTACATTTGTTCTCTCTTTATTGTCTTTTCCCGATGATTTCTGACTCTCGTATGGTGTATCTTCACCATCATATAGTCAGTCCTCATCTCCCTTATCCTCTGTGGTTACCTTCTTATTTTGTTTGCAATCCCTAGCTAGATGTCCTTTCTTCCCGCACTTAAAGCATTCACCTCTCTTTTTCCTTTCTTCAAAGTCCTCTGACCATTTGTCAGACTGTTTATTTCCCTGTACATTTTTCTTACCCTTTTTACCAGACTGTAATACATAAACTTCAGCTCCGTCTTCAGCAGTGAAGACTTGCTTTCTTTTCTTTTGCTATTAAAATGTCTTTCAGCATGTCTAGCATATTCAAGTAAGGCTTGTAACCTACTTGTTCGATGATCTATGATATGCTTCGTAATGAAGCTACTAATAGGTGCAATGCAACCTTTTAAAAATGCATTTTTCAATTGTTGTTCATACGGGGAATCATTCGTTTGATTTTCGGGAACTGTCATGCCACTATGATTGTTAAAGCACTCTAAAAATCTGGCATAGTACCCATCTACTGTTTCATTTTCTTGCTGTATGCATTGATTAATACAAGTCCAGTCTGCTCTAGGTTTCCATTTCTCAGAGATTTGGTCTGTAAGGCCTTTTACTCTATTGTCAAGTTCTGCGTCACTATGTGGGAGTGGCTTAAAATCTGCATTACGTGGATTCCAGGTGCCACTAATCATGTGCCAATCTGGACCTACAATTTGTCTAACTACTTTTTCTACTTCTTCCCCATTTAAGTGGTAACTTAACCTCATGCCTTGTAAATCTTCTACGAATTTTGTAAAATTAACTTTTGGATGGGGAATTCCTTCAGTAGCCTTCCGGATATCCTCCGGTGTCCACGGCCTATATACCAAGAGGGTTGGGTCCTGTCCAACCTGTCCTGCCTGAGGATTTGGTACCTCTATAAGTGGACATATTTCTTCCTCACTCTCAGCTTGTATATTTCTCTCCATTTGATACGATTCTATGTCCCCTTGTGTTTTACGTGTTCAGGACCTAGTTTCAATGGGATCTCTAACAAACGATTTTGGTTTCACTGAAACATCAGGATACCACGGAGGTGGACCAGCTTGTCCACCTGCTTCATATCCTGAAAAAGGGAGTGGTGGGGGCGGAGGAGCCATTGCTACTATTATATTATTATCTTCTTTGTCTAAAAACAATGCCTTTGAATTATTACTCTTTTGTTCCCTATGGTTTGCTTCCTCAATCCACCTGTGTGCCTGAGGAATGCCTAATTGCCGTTGTTTTTTTGCCTGACCTTTCGTATCACTTTTAAGCTGTTTAAGAAGTTTAACAAGCGAAGACTTGTCTAATTTTCCATCAAATTCATATTTGTTAACCCATTTCACATAATATCTAACATTATCTCCACGTTGTAGTTGCATATATTTTGCGTCTTCGGTTAGGGGTGGATCTCGCAATGTTTTAGTGCACTGATTTCCCATGTCAATAAATGTTACGTAACCCTTTTACCACGTGGTACCACAACCTCAGTTTCTTTCACAGTTTATCTAGAATAACTGCCTACCTTATTCTGTTACCCTGATCTATGACCAAATAAACAGTAATTTTTCTTGTCCCTGATCTGTATGACAAATCTGACAAAAAAAACAATATTTACTGTAACCTAGTCCCCGATCTAAAACAGAAAAAAAGGCAAAAAGTCTCCCTACCTGAGCCTCCGTTATTGACCAGTCACGGTTCGAAGTGGAAATACGCTCTTCAGCCACAGATCAAAAAGTGGCCAGCCTCTTTAAACGACAATTCAGTCGGAGGTCTTTTCACTCAAGAAGAATTCTTTTGGTATCTTCTCCTGCATGCAGTCTTCGACCACCGCTACGCTCTGATCCGCAGCGTCTGAGGGATTTCGGTACGCAAGGACCAATCTGTTAAATGAAAAACACTGTAATAAAAAGATCAATACACAGGAGGTTCAGGTTCTTTACTAGTGTACACCAGGAGGCAAAAAAACGTACAAGTACAGAATTTTGTCTGAATGAAACAGGAAGAACACAACTTTTATAGTATTTCTTACTAGTATTAACCCACCAGGCTGACGTAGTCAGCCACAAGGGGTTTTACATCACTTTAGCTTACAATATTCTATTCATCTAAAATGCTGACACTACATTTTGCTTAAAAAGTTTTTTCTGGTAAACAAAGTGGCCTTGCTAGCCACCTGGTTAGTTATAATACCCTTTTACAAAAGTTGCCACTCAAGGTTCTGAGCTAATTCGAGCATAATAGCAGATACAGTTCTCAATACATTTCTTTTGTTACATGTATCACTTCTTCCTTGCAGCTGGTGCATTATCTAGCAACATATACAAGGTCGATTGCTCAAGCAGGAAAGAGCAGAAGATTCTCATTATTTCACACATTTAATTTCCTGACCCAGCAGATAATCACTTGTGAGAAGCATAAATATCAATTCTTGCTGAGCTAGCAGCTGCTGGGGTCAGAGGCCAACTTGCAAAAAAGGCACACTGCAGTTTCCAAAAGCTTCTTGCAGTTTCATATGAATTCATTTTTCTTGTCATAACATTAATAGAATAAAATGCATTATATCTTTCTTATTTCTTAATAAGCACTAAACATATACATTAATACATATTTTTCTAACACTGTTCCACAAAAAAAAAAAAACTTCAAAACAGTAAATAAAGTGGGGGACTTTGCCCCCCACACCCGACCTACTTAAATATACCAAATCCGAGATCACACCACAGTGGAGGAAATGGCAAAGTCCTGAAAACTGTCCAGTGATTTTTTTCCTGGAAAAAAATTGCTGTTTGAGTGTTCGAGATTTTCAGCTTTCACTTAAAGAGGGTCTATAATCAGTGTTCACCTTTTTAAGCATTCGCTGATTTAATATAGATCCAAATTTTTAATGTCATATCATATTTTATTTTATTTATTCCTTTTATTATCTTTTGCAAAAAAATGTATTGGTACTGATAGATTTAATGGTTTGAGTGAACATTGTTTTGGTTAGCTTATTAAATAATTTTGTAGAGATCTACAATAGGTGACTTTTTGTGCATTTAGTTTGTATTCTACCTTCTCATTTATTAATACATTTCTTTTATTTCTCTTGCAGAGCTTCTTTTTTTCAGTTTGCCCATCTTTGGTCTCTTCTGTTTAAGAAATGTTAAAATTCAGTAATTAGCCATTGAAGGTTGTTTTCGTGGAGCCTCTTTTTCAGAAGTGGAAAATTTGTCTTGTATAGGATTCAAAAGTAAAGAAATGTAATGAAAATAGAAGTAGCTGAAGTAGGGACAGAAAGTTCATCTAGCAGTGTTTAATCTGAGGGTTCTCGTGTGGATTCTGATAGCAAAATCTACCCTGGGCTTTTTGATCTCTCAGGAAGCATTTTACAAAATGCAGAGGATTGACCACCCAACCACTCAACCCAATGTCAGGGGTGACTCCTTCTCTTAAGAAAAGGGAATGTGTACTGATATTCTCTTTTGAATTTAAGTTGTAATAGGAAGATTTGGTTTGTTTTTCAAAGATCCCTTCTCTAATGGGCAGGAGTCTGAAAAAAAAGAAGATAGTTTCTTCAGGTTATCCACCAGAAGATGTCACATTTTGTGATACCACAAACCTCATGTGGGTGTATATAACGTAGGGTACAAAGAAGATGTAGAAATCTCAAAAGGATGCCTAAGAAATCACAGACATGTATGATAGGGTGCAAGAAGCATTTAAATCCCCTCAACAAAAGAAAACAAAACAATGGGCAACCAACCAGTAGTTTCCTGGAGACCACAATAAGTTCTAACCTTGTACCATGTCTAAAATGCTCCCCAAACAATAGTAAGAAAAGGATCATAGACAGGTTTGGCAAGAAGGTCTATAGTTTTGTTACTGAAGAATTCAGGGCAATTACCTGTCAAATGCTTATAAAATATCAAGACAAAATCCTTAGACGATTTTAAGATAAGTTGTCAAAGTTACTGGATAAAACTTTAAAATATAATTCTATGCAAGTTGGGGCAACTAACTTTTAAAGTGGACAGGTAGACTAATAAATGCACATATAATATTGTGGATGTTTGCAGACATGTCCAGATTATACACTGCCTGTGATAGAAGATGTTAAAAGGCAGATTTCGGATGTGTAGTTGGATAAGGAACTATTTCTTCCTGACCTTTCTTCAAAAAGGTGTTAAGACATCAGAGCAGAAGGAAAAAAAAACAATTGCGACACTATATGGCTTTTTCACCATTGCTATCTAGGATGTGGCAGACACTAGCAGCTGACCAAACAGTGTCCTGTTTTATGAAAGCAGACAAGGGCACAATTCATGCAGAGAAAATCATTTAAGACGAAATGACTGTGGCAGCATTGAAGGTAATCTAAGGCAGCAAGGCTGGGGCATGTGTGGAAAATCTTTTCCTCCTCATAAGCCCATTAGCATGTACTGTCTACCCCAGCTCTGTCCTCCTCCACATTATGCTTTTCTTCCTTCCTTCAGTCCAAACTCTTGGTGACCAAGCTAGTTTACCTTATGGAGAATTTGTTCAGGCTGACCTCTGACAGATAGGTGAGGTTCAATATTTCCCTGAGTTGCAAGTTTGAATTCTGAGCAGTTCCAGGCTTTATGGAATATCACTCCAGTCCTTTGGGACAAGACTTTTCCTGGTTCCTAAAAATGAAGAACATTGGAGGTCCATTCTGGAGCCATTTGGAATGAACAATTTCCTAAAGATAACCAAATTCAGGATGCTGGTCTTGCAAAGCATAACATAGTCTATTTTGCTACTCTTCCAGTGGATAAGAAACTATACTGTAGTATTGATCTCTATGATGAACATAGGAAAACTATGTAAGTCATTATAATCAAAAATAGCTGAGTAGTAGATCACGACTATAGCACATATGTGTGCCGTCTAACCCCTTTGTTCCACCAGATGCTCCCTCTTGGAGGTTTCAGGGATTAGAGTCTTCCTGTACTCCAAAATATTTCACTGTACCATTGTAATCTATATCTGTTTCACCACTCTGTGCTTAAGCTGGCCTTTTCCAGTTCCAAACTAGTGCTAAGCAGACAAGAAGCATGAATTTAAGGCTACAATTTTCATGGATTATAGAGACTGAGGATCTAATGGCCAAAATTACCTCCAACCAATACTATTAGCAGCTTTTCCACACCTCATCCTTTAAAGTTACAGATTAGATTGATGTCTTAGACAGATAAGGATGTCAGGTCATGATGGACATCTGTAAAAGCTCTACAATCAGAATGGAATGGTGGATACCCTCTTTTGGCATTTTCCCACAGATAAGGACTTGTACTGCTGCAGTCAATTCCTCCTCAAATATCTACCACTATAGTGAGTCATTCACACAACTGTACTTTACTCACACTACGTCACATTATCTAGCTTAATTAAAATATAGCTTAGTGTCCATTTATGCACTTGTTAAGTTATATTACTAATATGAAATGTAGGTTGTGGGCTAGAGTACAAGGGGACCTCCACCAAAAATGTACTTTTAAGGCTGATCTTTAAAAGTTCAAGCCACTGACCATAAGTTCAATGTAAGAAAGAAAAAAAAAACTTTAAATGCAAAACGAGAACACAAATGAGCTGGCCTTGCTCATTTGCATACAGCACATATTGGAGAAATGTATAGCTGAGTGATATGTAAAAGGGATGTCTTTCATTACCATGGTGAGAAGCACTTTTACACATACATGTTTGGTTCTGATGTACTTGTCTGCTGTTAGTTTCCTCACTAAATTTTTACTACTTGTGATGTGTCCAGAAATGTTGAACCTCAGAAAAATAGAAGGTCACAAATATTCACTTTATTGAGCATTTTGCTTTTTGCCTCAGATGCCTCAGATGCACTGCTGTCAAACTTCTCAGAATAAGTATAAATAAATGAGGACGGTATGGAGGTACACAAGTGTTTGCCTTTCTTTTTTTTCCCAGTTGTATCATGTTGCTCCCCTGTTGTCTACCAAATGACAGCTCTCTCTTCCTTGGGAGCCTTCACATCTGCAGCCATCATGAGCTTTGTGCAGAAGTGTAGCTGACTCAATTAGCCCCCCTAGGTTGGTCCCACAAACTGGCACCCCACCCACTCAGCTCTTCAAGTGAAGAGCAAAAAAACATTTGTTCCTCCTACGGGCACACCAACCAAGTAGCCAGATGAATGATGCACCCTCTTCCTTTCTTCCTGCCCCAGCCAGTCAGGTTCCTTTTATGTGCCCTGCCCCCAACCCTCCTTCCTCACACACTTTATATCCTGTCTCCTACAGTTTATATCCTGCCTGCATGGAATGCTGTGGCAATCAGGTTTTAGTTTTAAAAAAATCTTTTCGCTGCTGCTATAGTTTATACCCTGCACAGAGCACTAAAGTGCTCAGGTTTTAGTTTAAAAAAAAAAAAAACTGTAGCAAACTGCAGGCTATAATGCAGCAAACATTTGCTACAGTTTAGATCACAGAAGGAGAGCTACTTCTTTTACATACAAATGTAGCAAACAGTTTATACCCTGCCTGCACCAAATACTACAACGGCACTCAGGTTTTAGTTTGAAAAAAAAAAAAGTCTTTTCACTGCTGCAACAGTTTATACCTTGCAAGGAGCACTACAGTGGTGCTCAGATTTTACTTTTAAAAAAAAAAGATGTTTTTACTTTTAAACTGTAGCAAACTGTTGTCTACACTGTAGCAAATAATTGCTATAATTTAGATCACACAAGGAGAACTACAGTGCTCAGGTTTTATTGCATTAAAGAGAGAGAGATCGAGATCATGGCCGATCTACGCGCAAACACTTCGCACCTAGGGCAGTTGTCCTTCTTGCCTCACCTTAGCTACACTATTGGCATTATGATTGGGATCTTCACCCCACCCCTGGTGTCTAATATAGGCATAGCCGGCCTTAGGCACAGGCCAACTAGGCGGCCGCCTAGGGCGACACTCTAGCAGGGACGCTTTTCCAGTATTTATTTGGGGTAGGTAGGCCTGGATGGGGGGTACCAGGTGATGTGGTGGGGGCACCATGGAGCCCTTTTGCCTAGGGCACCAGTTGATCTAAGGCCGCTCCTGAACATAGGACTTGCATTTCAGTAGGGCCATACCATGTTTCCAAAGTGTGTGCACGTGTGTGCGCTTGTGCGTGTACTCCTGCATACATGCTTACAATGGTATCACCAACTTAATACACCAAGGCTAAATCACCTGATCCTGTGGCCACTGTTGTCATGCAAGCTTCCACTTGCACAGGATTAGTCCGACTTGGACCCCCCCCCCCCCAGGATGGTCAAAGTGGAATCAGCCAGTCATCACCATCCACCCCATTCTGGCTGTCTGGGTGTAGTCAGGACTTCATTCCACTGTACCATGGATGTAGGTGATTGAAAAATGCTTGTTTTGTTTGAATGTTTTTGATTTGTTTTAATTGTATACAGATACAGTCAGTTTACTATTTGCAGCAATACTGCTGACATGCTTAATTTCTCTGCATCATGCTTTGATAAGACATAGCAGACTCCTGTAAATGTATACCACCAAAAAGAAAATGAATAAACTTAAATAAACATAAATTAAAAGAAAGGCAAAAAAGAAGCAGGACCAGCATACAAGGCACCTTAGGAATTACTTTATTAATAGTATAAGGTTCTTGTAAAACAGACTGGTTTCGGCAAATACAAAACAAAGCCTTCTTCAGTGTTAAAAGAAAACCACAATATGTTCCTGTCAAAATCAGATCATACTTTAAAGTTTGATATAAACTGACAAAACTTCCCTTCATAACACTGCAATGTTATTGACCTACTGAAGCAGAAGTAAGGAGTAGTTAAGACATTCTGATAAGAAAAAAGGCTGTCTCTAAATTCACTAGTGATGAACATGTCTTCCATGATAACAGCTACAAGATCAGTTTGCTCAATTTAGTCTTAAAACCTCTTATATCAGCTACACCACTTTCTCACATACAGAAATACAATGGCATTGGCAAATGATGAATCACTTGTGAACTAGAGCTTTTTAATTATTTTAGCCATTTAATTTGATTTCAGCAATGGTTCAATGCCCAAAACATTCATTATTGCAGGCTAACTAACTGACTCACTCCAGTATGCAAACACCAGATGACTAATTCCTCACAAGAAATGTGTATAGATAATTATAGCTATTGTCATATATTGCCCGTAATTACATAGAAAAATTAACTGGAGAAGACATTACATACAACTACGGTTCAGGGGATACTTTCTATTGCATGCGTCTAGTCAGTTATTTTCTTACCTTTGCCCCAAGGATGTGCCTACATGAAACTTTTGTTGGCCATTTCCTTTCTTGTTCCATCCCTGGGGCAATGCATCAGTGGCTTCTAGTTTAGCTTAATGTTTCAAGTTATAGGTAGATCCTCCAGTTCACAGATTCATATTTTCATAGGTACATACTAGGCTAACCATCACCACAGCCTTTACAAGCCTAGTTGTGCAACCCGACCCAGTTGTATCCCTTTGTATGATGGGTGTTTATTAGGATGGGGTATTTTAGTTAAGAAGCTTCTAAAGGTTATACATGTGTGTATGGGGGGTATACTAGCTTGGGCATAAGTACTGTCTGCTTCTGGCTATCAGAGACACAAGGTCTAGACCTAGGGTGAGTTTCCAATTTCCCATCAATTGGTCAAGGTTATGCTTAAACAGGATTAGGGATGAACTTGCTTCACATGGATGGGGAGCCTGTTCCAGAACATGGGGATCCTCTGAGATACATATCTGTCTTGCCAACATGTCTTTTTTATGTCATAAGCAAAATTTAAATCCTTGGATCTAGTGATTCTGCTGCTGTTCATTTTGTGGATATGCAAAAGGCCCATCAGAGCTGGATCTGAGGATGCATTGTATACCAGGCATAGAGTGGTTATCAGTAACCTGTAAGAGATGAGTATAGAGAAAGGCCTTAAAAGTGATCCATGTAAGACAATATGTTTATACTCTGGATTCTTCCGGTAAGGAGCCTTTGTGGGCATTCCAAACTATTGCATATGTCTAGTTAGGTATATGCTAAAAGGAGCATTACACTCACTGATGGATCTATAAGGGACAAATAAAGTGGCATTATTACTTCCTTGGACTTGGATGGCATGCCCTTACTTATAAGTTGGGTGACATACAATGATTTTCTTATTACCTTGGCCACATGTTGGTCAACACCCAGATTACTGTTTTCACACATTCCCAAATCCCTGATTACTGGTTCAATTCTTAAAGGTGTCTTACTGATACAGTAATTAGCCTGGATGACCATTTTCCCAAAATGCACTATTAACACATTTCTTGGCTTTGAGTTTTAATCCATGACTTTGACACCAGTCATTTGTTTGTGTTAGACCCTCTTGTAAGATGTTTGTATCATGGGGGAGTCTGTGATAGCTCAAGTGGCAGTAATTTATGAACTTGGTCAACTAAAGGCCATTCACATTAGTCTTTACCTCCAAGAAGTAGATAACATATAATAGTAGTCACAGCATGGACCCATGAGGTCTCCGCTGGTGACTAGTCTCATAATAAAGGTGGTCACACCAGTCTTGGCTTTTGGGGTCCTGTCTGTGAGCTAGATGGCAATCCAGCAAGTTATATAGGCGTTTGTGCCTGTTTTGGTGAGTTTATCAACTATACCTGAAAGTGATATTGTATCGAATGCCTTTGAGAGGTCCATGTAGGTCTTATGCACAGTTTTCCCCTAATCCATTGCCTTGGTAACCTTCTCAAAGAAGTCCATCAGGTTTAGTCGGTATGACCTTCCCTTGAAAAGCTAAGCTGGGTTGGGTCCAGTGTCTGAAGGCTGGCTGTGTCTTTGTTCCATCTCCTTGCATATTAGACTAGCCAGACTAATGGGTCTGTAGTTTCTGGGGCCAGTTGATGTTCCACCATTGTGAAGTGGGATAATAGTTGCAGTCCTCCATTTTCATGGTGCAAAGCCTGTTTAGAGGCTATAGTCGAAAAGTGACTCAAGTTGCCCTGATAGGTCATTTTTCAGCCTATTTAGGAGGCATCCTGGGACACTGTCAGGGCCCACTGAGCCTGTGCTTTTGCCTTTACTGAGTGCTGACAGCACCTGTTCCCTGTTAATGGTTGGGGGGGGGGTTATACTAGTAGGTATCTTATTGGGGGAGGCAGAGGAGAGTGAAGTTTGAGCTGAATTTGTCAATCAGCAGATTCATTATGTCGCTCTGCTCATTGAAGGATGGCACTACTGACAGCAAGTGCAGCCAGTGATTTATGCTGTCCTTAAGGTTATGGGCATAGCTGTAGAAAGGTTTGCAGTTATCTTTAGCCTGTGAGGCTATGTTTGCCTCATAACTGGTCATGTTGGACTTAATTAGTCCTCTTAGTTTCCTGTTTAATTTAAATGGAACCCCCTTATCATTATGGGATTTGCTCTTCCTGATTTTAGCCATAACTTTTTCCCTTTTGTTATACACCTTGTTAAGGTTATGATTCCTCCAGTGTGGCTTCTTTTTAGAGTTTGTTTTTGGTTAACTTCTAGTAGGTACACCAGCCACTATACAGCCATTTATATAGTTATGTGTGAACAATTCTGCATAGGTTGCTGTGAACTCTTGATTAGGAGGGGCATACATTTTGACAAACTATCCCTTAATAGGAGCTAGTTTGCTTTGGAATAATTCCTGTTACAAGGTTTACTGGGGTTACTGAGCTGATTTTTATTTTGAAGGAAACAGCTTTGTGTTCCAAACTCACCAGTGAGGAAGTCATACTGATGGGGGTTTGGTAGTGCTCTCCCATAATGGTGAGTACCAGGTCCAGTATGCTTGAACCTCTGGTGGGTGTGCACACTATATGGTCAAGGGTATTTTATTTATTTTACATTTATTTACCGGGGAGGTGCAACTGGACAGAGCTGTCCATTTTCAGCTGAGACCCGGGGAGAAAAGCTCCAGAACAATTGCTAACATACTATATACAAGATATTTACATGAGAATAGTGGTTTAGACATACAGTTATAAAATATAGCAGATAACATATGATTGCATAAGATATTTACATAAGCACAGTCATACAATTAAAAGTTCAGCAGGTAGTAACATATGATTGTTGTTCATAGGTAGGTACTAGGCTATTGGCCCTAGAGCTTATGCAAGCCTAGCCATAATGATTCCCTGGCTATTGCTTCCCACAAATATTTACTTTCCTGGACCCCTGTCTAGTAGGGCTACTGATGTGATCCCCAGGGTGAATTTCCTATCTCCCATCCAATCGTCAAGGTTCCTCTTGAAGAGGGCCATTGAGGCACTCTGCCTGACATGTATGGGCAGCCTATTCCAGAGTATGGGAAGTCTCTTGGTCAGGAACCTATCCCTCCAGCATACTCTATTCATCATGATGACAAGGTTAAGATCCCTGGAGCTTGTGACTCGGAGGGATTGGGATTTCTTAAGTGTAGCATGTCCGACAACTCTGGGTTTGACATGGCCTTGTATGTTAGACAGAGATTGTCTCTGAGTAGGCAATATGCGACAGAGTATAGCTGGAGTTTCTTTAGACAGTCAGCATAAGGCATCTGCTTTAGGCCTGTGATTCTTTTTGTGAGGTATTTCTGCGGCCTTTCTAGTTGTACATACCAAACGGGGCATTGTATTCTATAATGGGTCTGATGAGGGATGAGTACAAAGGGACAATGCCCTCCTTTTTTTGGGTGAAAAGCCCTTAGTGATGAGGTGTGCCATGTAGAAGGATTTTCCAACTGTTGTGGCTATGTGGTTATCAAAGGTGAGACCACTGTCCACCTGTGTCCCTAGGTCTCATCACACTTTCAGTGTTTAGTGTACTGCCACCTATGTGGTAGTTCACAGGTACATGTTTTTTCCCAAAGGGGACAACTATACATTTTGTTTGGCATTTAGCCAATTTAGTGGAGTGACTTGAGTGGATGCATTATGTGGTGGATCCTGGCACCCGACGGGCAACTAACTGTAATTTTCTCCTTGTTCAGCCCGATGACTGGGCCATCAGTGTGCCTGTCTAGAGAGTCACCTATGACTAAAGTGTTGGGTATGTTCTCTTGTCTTAGGGGCTGCTGTTGGGTGGCACACTGGTGTTGTGAGCTATGTGATGCTTTGGTTGTGTTTGGGGGTGGTGTTTGTTTGCATTTTAGCTTCGGAGGTCATTGTTGCTTGGTCAGGTTAATGTTAAGAGCCTCTGCATATGTGGGTTTTGTGTTACTATGTGTGGGTTATGGTGGTGTGGGTTTTGGTGGTATGGGTTTTGAAGGCCTCTGTGTTGTTTGAGGTGTTGTGTGGGTTTTAACCTTCTCCTCTTGACTGTCTAGCACAATCTTGGCTGGAGAGCTTTGCTTCCAGTTTGGCTATGTAAGTGCATCTCTCACAGGTTGTAGTGTTTGGTGGTAGGAGGAGAGGGTTGTCTGTGTACATGAGGGAATTGCTGCATTGCCCCAGTATGCCCAGATTCATCAGGTGGACAGGAGAAATCACTGGAAGCTGACCCTTGGACATGCCAGGTTAGGTGTTCATACAGTATGTTTAGTAAAGATAATCTTGAAGATCTAGTGAAGATAAGACAAGAAAGGAAAGGCTAAAAAATACTAGCCAGATAATCTTGAAGATGTAATGAAGATAAGAGAAGAAAGGAAAAACTGAAAGTACTAGCCAGTTTGTCAAAAGAGGAGAGTATAGACAAGTTCATATGAGGTGCATTGACATTTTAAGGGAATGCTTTTCAACTTAGTCTAGGGGACAGTTAGTTGGTCTAGATGGGACAGTGGTGAGTAGGTGGCAGTGAGTTGGTAAGTTATGTGTGATAAGATATAGTGCATCTATGGGAGTATTAAAGAAGAGGTTGGATAGTGGGTAGGGGAAAGGTGTTAGAATATGTCAGCCAGGTGCTAGGCAGTTGCATGTCCAGGAGTTGTTTAGGTGGGAAATAAGCTGTTTTTGAAGATAGTTTTGTTAGGTTGCACCCTGATTTGTAGTGGTAGGGAGATCCAAGTCTTGGCAATTTTGCTAGAATACAGGAAGTCACCAGAGTTGTAATGATTTCTGGAGATTGTGATTAGTGCCTTGTTAGTGGTTCTAACTTATCAGTTATTGGAGTAGAGGGTGATCAGGTCTTGTATGGCTGAAGGTTTGTCAGGTTGGTACAGTATTTGTTGATCTAGAAGAAGCTGGTTTAGAGCTAAGGTGTTTGGGTGAGAGTTCCAGCCAGGAAAGTTGTTTTAGGGCTTGACAGTACTGGGTACGGTAGGAGGAGTTTGTGGTGAATTTTGCTATTTCATTGTAACATACTGATAGCTTGTTTAAATCACTCTTGTTTAGATTAATTAGGACAGAATAATACAGTAAGGTAGAGAGAAGATGAGTATGACCTAGAATAAGTTTACAGTTGTTGGTTAGGAAGTTTGTACATCTGTAATGAGTACCTAGTTTTTGTTGACTTTGGTTATTGTATGAGCTATTATGGTTGCCACCCGTCCCGTTGTCAGCAAGACACTCACGGTTTGAGTGCTCTCATCCCGCTTCCCGCGCTCACCAAGCGTGGGACTTTAAAAGTCCCGTTTTTCCCTTTGCTTGCATTTTAAAATTGCCGGAAAAGCCGAAAATACTTCCGTTTTCCACGGCAATGCTACGTCACCACCGGACCTGCAGTTAGAGATTCTCTGCTAGGTCCGGTGGTAATGCACAGTAATTGGCTGCAGCTATTTGTAGGGCGGAACTTCTTGTGAAGAGCCCCATAAAGGTCGCAGCTGTAGAGCACTAAGCTCTATAGCAGCCCGGACAAAAGATCTGAATTTTTCGCCAGCATTGAAGCCAAGCCAGCAAGGGAGCCAGCCCAGCCAGCCAGCAAGGGAGCCAGCCCAGCCAGCCAGCAAGGGAGCCAGCCCAGCCAGCCAGCAAGGGAGCCAGCCCAGCCAGCCAGCAAGGGAGCCAGCCCAGCCAGCCAGCAAGGGAGTCAGCCCAGGCAGCCAGCAAGGGAGTCAGCCCAGGCAGCCAGCAAGGGAGTCAGCCCAGGCAGCCAGCAAGGGAGTCAGCCCAGCCAGCAAGGGAGCCAGCCCAGCCAGCCAGCCAGCAAGGGAACCAGCCCAGCCAGCCAGCCAGCCAGCAAGGGAGCCAGCCCAGCCAGCCAGCAAGGGAGCCAGCCCAGCCAGCCAGCAAGGGAGCCAGCCCAGCCAGCCAGCCAGCAAGGGAGCCAGCCAGCCCAGCAATAACTGAGTGGTAAGTAGATAATTGCATTTTGTGGCTTTAGTTATTTAAAATGGGAATAGTGTGCTTTATTTAAGTTTTTAATGTTTAGAGGAAGATGGGGATGTAGTATGTAGTATTTAATTCTGTGCAGTGGTTATTTTGAGACTTTTGTACTAGTTTAAAATGGGAATATATTGTGGTTTAATTTTTTTAATGTTTAAAGGCAGATGGTGGGTGCAGTACGCAATATTTAAATCTGTAGTAGTTAGTTTAATATTTTGTGTAGTAGTTTTTAAAGAGATAAAACCTGAATGTATATGTAATTGTTATTATGCTTGGGGGGTATGATTTGGAAGCATTACTTTTAAAAGGCTGAACTGTGTATAGAAGTTGTTTGTTTCTGTTGGGGGGCAGTGAAATATAAACTTAGTGTGATGCATTTCTATTGTCGTAGCTTTTTCTGGGTATTGTCTGTATGCATATAGGAATTGTTTGAGCATAGTTTGTATTTTTTTGTATGGAAATATGCACTATAATGCTGTTTTCAGGAAGTTACAATATACTGTTTAGGTAACTTTTCCTGTTCCTGCAAGTCCATGTCTGTGGTACAAGTCTACCTTTTGAGGGGGAATGTTAACAGTTAATGTAATTCATTTATTATTCTAGTAGGTACACGTTGCCAATTTGCCAAAGCTGTTTCAAGATTGTTTTCATTTATACTTGTAAATGTGTGCATTTAATTTATTATGCATTTTAATAAGGTTAAAATGTACTGTTTTGCTTGTAATGTGAATATGGGTGTGTTACTTTTACTTGGGCCTGTTTATTGCATTGCTGTGCTGGATTAATTGCTATGTTTTGAGGTAAAAGGAGCCCATGGAGTCTGCTGTACATTGTAGTTTGTTACTTCTCTTGCAAGAAATATTTTTAAAAGTTAAAATGTTTGGACTTTTTCCCATTTATTTTTATTTTTTTGTGGATGGATGCTCTGAAGTTAATGCAATGTATTTCAGATTGTGCTAAACCATGTTACAGGGTAGTTTGCGTCTAAGTAGCAAAGTTTTTATTTTGTGTTTTAGTGATGTCTTCAACATACTTATTTACTGTTTTCATTATAATCAGATTATAATTCCTTTAAAGTTTATTGTTACAACCGATTAGTGTGTGTGCAGTAATAGTTCACTTCATTTAAATGGTTTGAGTTTTCAGTATGCTGTAATGTCACAATGTTGCATCCATAACTAATACTGCATCTCCTTTAACAACTCTGGTGATGTCGTGGTGGGGGTGTGGCCAGTGCCATGTTGGCCACACCCCTATCATGTTGACCACACCCCCATGTCCCACTTTGCCCTTGTTAAAAGGTGGCAACCCTGTGAGCTATGTGTTTGTCAAATTTCATATTATTGTCAACAATGACCCCAAGATATTTGGTTTGTGTGACGGGGGAGATATGGGTATTATCTGATGCAGAAATAGAGAACGGGGGAGTAGGTACTGCTGCTTTGGAAGGATGGAAGAGCATAAGTAGGGTATTTTTAGGATTTAATATTAGGTGGGAGTTTGTTCATAGGTAGATACTAGGCTATTGGCCCAAGGGCCTACATAAGCCTAGCCAACAAGGTTCCCTGGCTTACGCCACCCAAGAAAGTTATTTTCCTGTATCACTGTTGAGCAGAGACACAGAAGTGATCCCTGGGGTGTATGTCCTATTTCCCATCCACTCATCAAGATTTTTCTGAAGAGTGCTAATGAAGAACTTTGCTTGACATAGATGGAAGTCTCTGGAACATGAATATATTCCTCCAGCATGTCCTGTTTATTATGGTGACAAGGTTTAGGTCCCTAGAGCATGTAGCTTGGAGGGACTGGGATTTCTTTAGGTGTAGCGTGTCCAACAGCTCCGGGTTTGACATAGCTTTATATGTTAGGCAGAGATCACCTCAGAGTAGGTGATATGCTATGGAGTAAAGCTGGAGTTTTTTGAGGCGGTCAGTGTATGGCATTTGTTTGAGGCCAGTAATCCTCTTTGTGAGGTACTTCTGTGGCCTTTCCAGCTGCTGCAGATGTCTTGTGAGGTGCATTCCAAAAGGGGCATTGTATTCTATAATTGGTCCAATGTGTGTCGAGTAGAGGGGAAAATTGACCTCTTTTTTTCCTGGATGAGAACCCTTTTATGATGAGGTGTGCCACGTAGAAGGACTTCCTGACTACTCTGGCGATGTGACTATCAAACGAGAGGCTATTGTCCACCTGGCTCCCAAGGTCTCTTATCACACATTCGGTGTTAAGTAGATTGCTGCCTATGTGGTAGTTCATGGGTACAGAGTTTTTACCAAAGGGGATGACACTGCACTTTTTGGCATTGAGCTTGAGGCCATGGCTCTGACACCAGGCATCTGTCTCAGCGAGGCCCTTCTGTAGGATATCCACATCATTTGGGGACTTGACTATGGCTCTTAGTTTGCAGTCATCTACGAAATTCATTAGCCAGAGGCCTTCTGTGTTAGCCTGTACTTCAGAGAAGTAGATACCAAACAGGAGAGGTCCCAGGAAGGAACCCTGTGGTACTCCACTTGTCACTGCTTTGAGGTCAGATTTGGAGTCTGCAACTTTTACAGTGTGGGTTCTCTCAGTGAGCCAGTTGGCAACCCATCTTGTGACATAGGGATTTATACCTAGTTTAGTGAGTTTAGCTATAATTCCAGAATGTGGGATGATGTCAAAAGCCTTGGTGAGGTCAAGATAGGCTGTGTGAACCACCTTACCCTCATCTACGGCTTTGGTGTCTGCCTCAAAGAAGTTGATCAGGTTCAGGAGGCATGATCTGCCTTTCACAAATGCAAACTGGGTGGGATCCAGAGTTTGGAGGTTACCAATGTCTTTGTTTATGAGTTCCATGATGATACGTTCCATGGCCTAGCAGACCTGGCTCATCAGGCTAATAGGTCGATAGTTCCTGGGATCAGTGGTCGCTCCCCCTTTGTGGAGTGGGATAACTGTTGCTGAATGCCATTCAGTGGGCACAAAGCCTGATGCAAGTCTATTACTGAATATGGCGCTTAAGTGGGGAGCCAGTTTGTTCTGAAGTCAATGTAAAATGCAGCCTGGGATGTTGTCCGGTCCCATGGATGCTGTGTTTTTAGCTTTAGAGAGTGCAGCTTTTACCTGCGTAGTTGTGATTACAGGGACTCTGCATTCTTCCTGTATAAATATGGACCCTTTAGGGGGTGGGGGGTAAAGTTAGCACTGAACCTACCTGCCAGGATGTTGGCAATATCAGTTGGTTCTGTAATTTTCGTGCCTTTGTGCTGTAACTCAGAGCAGATCTGTTGCCATTAGGATTCTTGACATAGCTATAGAATGCTTTGTGGTTGTCCTTAGAATTAGTGGCAATTTTGTTTTTGTAGCTAGCTTTGGAGGATCTTATAAGGGATCTCAATTTCTTACTCAGGCTGACCAGGGAGCTCCTCCACTCATGGGATTTTACTCTCTTTTGCAACAGTTTCTTCCTTCTGTTGTACAGTTTGTTTATGACAGGGGACCAGCAGATTGGCTTCCTTTTTTTGGAGGATAGCGTCTAGGTTCTGTTTGGGATAGCACGATCCATGCACTCGTGTAAGTGCTTATAGAGTGCATTTGTGTAGGATTCAGCAGTTGTAACTGTACTGTCCATCTGCATGGCTGTCATGAAGTTCACCACTTCTGTCTTAAGAAGCATGAAGTTGGCTTTGGAGAAATGTTTTACCATGGTTTCCTTAATGGGGGTTCATAGGTTCATAGGTTCATAGGTTCATACTAGGCTATCTGCCCAAGGGCATTTATAAGCCTAGCCAGAGTTTTGTGGCTTTCGCCACCCCTTTAGTTTGGAGGATACTATGCCCATTATTTTGCTGTGCCTCTGTCAAGCAGTGACACTGAGATAGTCCCTGGGGTATATCTGCGATCTCCCATCCATTGGTCAAGATTTCTCTTGAACAAAGCCAGCGAGGTGCTCTGCCTCACATGTACCGGGATTTTGTTCCACAGCATAGGGAGTCTCTGGGTGATGAATCTGTCCCTCCAGCACGTCCTATTAATAACCGTGTCAAGGTTTAAGTCTCCCGCCCTTCTAGTTCTGAGGGATCTAGATTTTTTGAGGTGAAGCATGTTCATTAATTCTGGGTTGGACATGGCCTTGTATGTCAGGCACAGGTCACCTCTGAGCAGACGGTAAGCGACTGAGTAGAGCTGAAGTTCCTTCAGTCGGGCAGCATAGGACATATTTTTGAGACCCTTTATCCTTTTGGTGAGGAACTTTTGGGGCCATTCCAGTTGCTGCAGGTGTTGTGTCAGATACATTCCGAATGGGGCACTGTACTCAATCATTGGCCTGATGAGTGATGAGTACAGGGGGACGATGACTTCCCTTGATCTAGATGTGAATCCCTTCATGATAAGGTGGGCAATGTAGAAGGTCTTCCTAACTACTTTGGCAACGTGAGTATCAAATGAAAGGTTACTGTCAACCTGGGTACCCAGATCCCTGATAACCTCTTCTGTGCTTAGTGGGTTTCCACCTATATGGTAGCTAGGGGTAACCTTGTTTTTCCCGAAGGGTATGACTATGCATTTTTTGGCGTTTAACTTTAGGCCATGGTTCTGGCACCAATTTTCCGTTTCTATAAGACCCTTCTGAAGGATATCTGGGTGGGGGCGGGATATGGATATCAAGGTTGATTAGCTTATTGTCGGATCGGACCAACGAGGAGTTGACTTCAGGTGTGGAACACAGGTCACTCATGTAGGTAATGACTAGGTCTAGGATATTGTTGCCCTTGGTGTGGGTGTGGATAAGTTGATTCAGGGCACTGGAGTTTATGAATTTCAGAAAGTGTTGAGCTAAGGAGTTGGTACACGAGTAGTTTTCCCACTTAATGGTGGGGTAGTTGAAGTCGCCCATTATTAGGGTGTTTGGTTGAACCCTAATATTTTCCAGTACATCAAGAAAAGAGGAGTGGGAATCCTGGGACATGGTGGGGGATCTGTAGCAAGCTACAATTTGGATTGCAGTTTTGCCCAGAGTTAGTTGCACTTGGATAACCTCGGATGCATTATGCTGAGCAATTAGCCTGGAGGTGTGGATATCCTTAATGAATATGGGAACACCTCCACCTTTGTTTTTTCAGTCCAGGTTACATGGCCGAAAAGTGTGGTATGAGTTATAGCCTGGTAGTGCAGGGGTGCTCTCTGGAGCTTTGAACCAGGTCTCAGACACTGCACAGATATTGATGTTCTCCATTTTAAGGAGTGCCTCAAGTGAGTGCATTTTGAGATTTAGACTTCTAGCATTGAGTAGCATTACCCTCAGTTTTTGCTTTCCTGTTCCTGTTATGGTGGTGAATTTGTTATTTGAATCTTGCCTAAAAAAGGAACTATAGGGGCAGCAAGAGCCTTAGCCAGTGTCCGGAATCCCAGGGGTGACAGGTGCAGGCCATCTGTGGCAAAGCATCGTGGTCTGTCGACCATGTCATCCCAAGCAGACAGATACTGGATCCCCTTAGAATGACACCAGAAGCTTAGCCAATTGTTGAAGTCAATCATTTTGTCCTTGTACAGTGGTATCATTTGGGGCAAAGGCAGAATGCTACTCAGGGCTAGGGTCATACCTGCCTGGGCTACAAGATTGGAGAGCTCTTCCATGTCTCTTTTCATGTAGTCCAGGGAGGTACATCTCAGGTCATTCACACCAACATGGACAATGACAGAGTCATATTTGTACTTGTTGTGGCATGACCTGAGTGCATAGGTTATGTGGCGTATCCTGGCACCCGACAGGCAGCTGACAGTAACCTTCTCCTTGTTTAGCCTGTTGAACGGGACATCAGTGTGCCTGACTAAAGAGTCACCTATGACTAGTGTGTTGGATACGTTGTTTTGCCTTATTGGCTGTGGTTGAGTGACACACTGAGTCTGTGAGCAATGTGTCATTTGGGTTGTGTTGGGGGATGGAGGTTGCTTGCGTTTCTGCTTTGGAGGTCTCTGTTCCTTAGACAGATTATTACTGAGAGCCTCCACACATGTTTTTGTGTTACTATGTGTGGATTTTGGTGGTGTAGATTTAGTGAGACTATGTGATGAGTGTGGTGTGGTGCAAATGTTTACCTTCTCCTCATAACTGTCAAGTTCAGTTTTGGTTGGAGAGAGCTTTACCTCCAGTTTGGCTAGATAAGTGCATTTCTCACAGGTTGTAGTGTTGGGTGGTAGTAGGAGAGGGTTGTCTGTGTACATGAGGCAATTTCTACATTGCCTGAAGATGCCCAGATTCATCAGATAGACAGGAGAGAACACTGGGAGCTGACCCTTGGACATGCCTGAATACAAAACTATTTTCCTCTAGATAAGTGAGGAAAGTGAGTACAAGAGCTATTTTTCTCTAAGCAAGTGAGAAAAAGTAAGTACAAAAACTGTTTTCCTCTAGGTAATGAGGAAGATTGAGTCCTATAGTAATTAGTAGCTTATTTAGTGCTTACAAGTTCTGAACAAGTGCTGAGCATGAATAAGCAAATTTAAGTGTTAAAACTAAGAATCTGTATCTGCACTAGACGAGTTACTGGATAGAAACAAGTGAAAATGCAGGCTTTCAAATCAGAAAGTTGAGAGAGATGGAAGAGATTGCCCAAACGGCCAATAACTACAATTTCTGTGCCAGAACCACTCCTTATGTGGTAGACAGGTTACCTAGTGCTTAACACTCCCCCTAATGCACTAGAAGGCTTCCCTCCAACACAGAAAGGCTTGGGAGCCTCATAAGCTTACATACAGTCCTGGATTCAACAAATCTGTATCTGGAACACTAGTTACAGGAAAGGTAGGAAACAGGCTTACATTTTTTTTGTTTTGTTTTTTTACAGAAAAGTAGCAAAAACAGTAGTAAAAACAATTCACATGCAGTGCAAGCTAGCACACTTGAGTATGTAGCAATATTAGACCAAACACAGTTTAAAAATGCAATTAAGTTAAAAAGGACTAAAAGCAAGTGCAGAAAGAGTTTATTAGGTAGAATGTGGTAAAGAGATGGGACTGGGGGAGTGTCCCAGATCAAATCTGCAGTGGTGCGGGCAACTGCAAAAGCACCAAATTTAAACTACAAACCAAAAATAGGGAGGGTGTGGAACAAAACAGTTTCAACAGATATCTAAGCAACAACTAACAGTACAAACTCTAAAACCAAACAAATATACTCAGCCCTGTATATTTGCAGATCAGTCTCTCAGAACAGGGAGACAACAGTTTCAGCAGAGATCTAAGCAACAATTAACAAACTCTATAACCAAAAAAATATACTCAGCTCTGTATATTTGCAGATAGTCTGGAAGGCAGTCTCTCAGAACACAGGTTCCAGCAATTAAATGCAGGCTGTTACTAACAGGTCAAATTTTATGCAAGTGATCCTTGAGTTAGATAACACACAAGCTGTAAAAAACAGTTATACCAACTGAAGACACGGCAGAAAATAGGAGTGGGGTGGGGAAAATAGTTTCAACAGAGATCTAAGCAACAACTAACAGTACAAACTTTAAAACTAAAAAAATATACTCAGCTCTGTATATTTGCAGATCAGTCAATCAGAACAGGGAGACAACAGTTTCAACAGAGATCTAAGCAACAATTAACAAACTCTATAACCAAAAAAATATATACTCAGCTCTGTATATTTGCAGATAGTCTGGAAAGCAGGTTTTGATGGATTCAAATGCTTCTTGGGTCTTGATGTGAAGTTGTTGGGGGGGGCAGAGCAGATTAAGGTGGAGTCGTCAGCATATTGAACCACATTTGCTAGAGGGGTGGCTTTGTGATGATTATTTGTAAATACATTGAAAAGTAAGGGTCCTAGGATTGATCCTTGCGGTACTCCTAGTTTTACAGTAGTTAGGGGAAAGGGAGTTTTTCCACTGAACAGATTGTTGGCATTAGGAGAAGTAGTCTTGAAACCATAATAGAGTCGGGGTAGTTAGCTTTAATTCTGAGAGTGATGTTAGATGTTTTGTATGGAAAACTGTATCAAATGCCTTTGATAAGTCAAGGAAAACTGAAGACACTAGTTAGCCATTGTTGCATTGCATATTTACTAGGCTACTAAAATGGATGAGTGCAGTGATAGTGCTATGGTCGGGATGGAATCCGTGTTTAGTTTTGGCAAGAGATTGTTGGAGAGGAGATGTGTTAGGATCTGGGTGTGGATACATGTTTCCAATTTTTTTGCCAATGGGGAAAGTATAAGTATAAGGCAGTAGTTTGTTAGGTCAGTGGAGCTGCCCCCTTTGTGTATTGGTATAATGTCGGAGATTTTCCAAACAAGTGCCACCTTTTGTTCTGAGATGATCTGTTAATGATTATAGAGACTGGGTAGGAAATGGCTTTGGCAACTATTTGTAGGAATCTGGAAGGTAGTTTGTCTACTGCTAGGGTGGTGGGTTTAAGTTTGATTAGGTATCTACAGATTCTGTAAGTTGGTACAGGTTGAAGGGTGAAGGAGTTGGTGTTATTTGATGGGTTATATAGTATAGTGTGGGTTGAGGAGGGTGGGTCTGTTGGCAGCTTAAGTATACAGTTGGTAAAAAAAACTTACTGAATTGGGTGGCTGTGTTTATAAAGGTGGTGTCTATTTTGGATGAAGAGTTGGTAATTTACCTTATTGGAGAATACTCTTTATAGCGGCCCAAAACTTTTGTGGGTTGGTATTGTGCTTAGTTTGAATTTCACTACAGTATTTATGTTTGCCTAGTCTGATTTGTTTTTTAACAGAGTTTCTCAGTTCTAAGAATGTTTGCCTATTAGGAGTAGTTTTGTTTTTGCACCAGGTGTTCCATGCTTTGTCTCTTTGTTTCATAAGTTGCCTAGTGCTCTTGGTAAGCCATGGGGCATAGATGGTTTTAGTGCATATCTGTCATGGTGGGGCAAGTTGGTTGAGAATGCCTAAGAAGAGAGTATTGAAATACTCAACTGCTTGATCTAATGAAGTGTTAAAAGGGGGGACAAGTTAGAGTGTTTAAGGGCTGTATTAAGGTTGTCAGCCCTGAAGTTTTTAGTGTAGCTGATGTGTTTAAGAGAGCTATTTCTAGTGAGTTTAGTTTGGTCTCTGATGAATACGGTTGTGTTATTTGTGTTGATAAAGTCCAGAAATCATTGTGTCTGTGATGAAAGGAGATACTGCCAGCCCAGCTAGCTGAAATTTTGTAAATAATTATATGTCATTGGTGAATATCGAAATGATTTATATAAGATGCTTTGTTACAAATGTATTAGAACTGTATGTCATGTGTATATCAAACTGCTTGTACAAAAGATATTTGTAAAATGCTTGTGTTTAAAATGGATCCACAGTGTGCCCTACTGGAAGAGAACAGAAATGCATATACACTATTGTAACTGTTTAAATGTGTATATTTTAACAGTGGAAACTGGAACACAGGAGGTCAATTTCAGTCTAGCAAACTTCAGAAAAATACCTGAAATTAAATAACGTTATGACTAGGCCATAAAAGAGGGCATCTTTCAGTTTTCAATGTAGCAGGAGACACAATGTATTAGCAAACTTTCTGTATTGTCCTTAGGGTAAACTAATTACTAGTCTTGAAAGCATGAAGGAATGCAATTGTTTTATGACTTCCAGCATCTGCCAGAGATCTGAGGAAAAGCCCTTATCTGTATATTTTTACAGGAGATGCTAAATACTGCCAGCTTCAGCATTAAGGGTTTTGGCTTGGGGACAGAAGTCAGATGACAAGAAATGATGTTATTCTGCAAGCTATACCAGCAGTAACATTTGAGATATTGTTTTGAGAAGTCTCTTAGTGAGACAGAATATTCTGCATTCTGTCTTGGACCTGACAACAACTAGAAGATTAATTTATCTCATCTGCCTTGCTCTGTTAGTAAGTTCTTAGATTATAGTACAATTATCTTAGACAAAGTCAGGGATATACTGAAGCTTAGTTTAGATATTTTTCTTCATTTATTGGAGACTGTCCTGCAATGTTGTTTTAAATATTTCCTGTGGTTTTGAACTCTGATGTCACTGTGAATATATATTTAGTATTCTCTTGTTCTTCTATCATTTAATATTAAATATATTTAAACCTTGCATTGTGGCTGATCTGCGTAGAGATATTTAAGTTTTGAGAGTACTTGTATGTTTATTTGGTGGCACTGTGTGGGCTACTCCTTATAGCCTTGCTCTTGGTCAAACTACCATTTGTATTAGTATTACTATCACGCAGTAAGACTGGGCACCCTTTGTTAAGCGCCTTAAAGTAGCTGATAATGATTGACTGGTAGCAGTAACAACTACCTTACATTCTGGGTAGAAGGGGCATAGCTAGTAATCTGTGCCAGCCTTTCCCAGTTGTGTATGTGTGTGTGTGTGTGTGTGTGTGTGTGTGTGTGTGTGTGTGTGTGTGTGTGTGTGTGTGTGTGTGTGTGTGTGTGTGTGTGTGTGTGTGTGTGTCAGCTACTTGGGCAGGGACACAAAGCACTGGTTGGACAGAGAGGGTGCTGGAGGTCTTGGCTTGGTTACTCAGCTGAGATCTCAACTCTATAGCTGTGCCTGTGGGGAGTTTTAACTGGGGATCTAAAAGGAAGAGTGAGAAACCCAGCCCAGGACTGACTGTGGTCTCTGTGTGCTGTTAAGGGAAATTGCACGGGATGCAAAGAGCTGCAGCTAGAAATACTGTGTGTGTACCTGTCATCCTCTCAGTGAATACCCCCTACTGTTGCCAGTGGTGAGGATTGAGGCTCCTTGATTACTGCCCCAGTGGTGGGGCATCACATTTGGTTGGCAGTGGTGGGATATCCACATCACATTTGGCTGGCAGTGGTGGGATCACCACATCACATATTGGGATTCAGTGGTGTGGATATTAAACTCCTATAACCTGTAAACAGTGGTCACTAAAGCAGGTGTTTGTACTCTCAAGCAGCAACACAGTGGACAGAGTTTCATATCACAATAGTTTTATTTTTTTTTTTAGCTTAGTTAGTCAGGGAGAGCAGGCAAGGATGTCAGCAGAGGATTATGGCAAGCTGACAAGGAACCAGTTGGCTGAGATGTGCCAAGCCAAAGGACTGGAACATGCTGGCCTGATTAAAGGAGAAATTACTGCAGCCTTAACCACAGCTGCATCACAGACCAGCAACCAGGAAGACAACCAGACTCGCCTTGGGGATGTACTTCTTTTGGCTGTTCCCATTAGGGGTTGCCACAGCGGATCATCTGTTTTCATTTCTTTCTGTCCTCTGCATCTTGCTCTTTCACAGCAATCAGCTGCACATCCTCTTTCACCACATCCATAAACCTTATCTTAGGCCTTCCTCTTTTCCTCTTACCTGGAAGCTCCATCCTTAGCATCCTTTCCCAATATATCCAGCATACCTCCTCAACACATGTCCAAACCAATGCAATCTCACCTCTCTGGCCTTGTCTCCAAACTGTCCAACCTGAGCTGACCCTCTAATATACCGATTCCTAATCCTGTCTATCCTCATCACACCCAATGCAAATCTTAACATCTTTAACTCTGCTTCCTTCAGCTCTGACTCCTGTCTTTTTGTCAATGCCACTGTCTCCAACCCATATACATAGCTGGTCTCACTGTGCTCTTGTATGCCTTCCCTTTCACTCTTACTGGTACTCATCTGTCACAACTCACTCCTGACACTCTTCTCCACCCACTCCACCCTGCCTGTACTCTCTTCTTCACCTCCCTTCCACACTCACCATTACTCTGAACTGTTGATCCCAAGTATTTAAATTCATCCACCTTTGCCAACTCTACTCCCTGCATCCTCACAATTCCTCTAGCCTCCCTCTCATTCACACACATATATTCTGTCTTAGTCCTACTGACCTTCATTCCTCTCCTCTCTAGAACATATCTCCACCTCTCCAGGGTCTCCTCAACCTGTTCCATACTCTCGCTACAGATCACAATGTCATCGGCAAATATCATAGTCCACGGGGAACCTTGTCTGACCTCGTCTGTCAACCTATCACCATTGCAACTAAAACTATCTCAGTTACAGTGTCACTATTCCTATAATGCCACCACTGGATTCAAAGTCCAGAGTGCTAACCATTACACCATGGAAACAACTTTGGCCTTGGGGACGTACAACTGTCAGAATATGGACAGTTCAACTTTGCCTCAGAGGACGTAAAAATCCATCTGAGGTTAAAGACACTTGAATTGGAGGCCAAACAGTTGGGAATAGAATCAGCAGAGAGACTGCAGCATTTGGAGGCTAAAGAAAATGAGACACTGGGGTGTTTTGTTGTTTTGATGGCTGAAGAAAATAAGAGGCAGAGGCAACATGAAAAGGAGATGCAGACTCTTCGCCAAGGTCATGGAGGGAATGGGGAAGGGAATAACTGCACCTCAGAAGCGATAAAGGTCAGTAAATTTCTTCCACAATTTACAGAGGGTGATAATTCTGATAGTTTTATTAATATGTTTGAAAGGGTATGTAAACAGCATAATGATGACCAAGGCCTCTGGGTATGGTTCCTGACCCCCTTACTCCATGGTAAAGCTGTAACTACTGTTTCTAAATTGTCTGATACTGATTGCTTAAATTATAATACAGTCAAAAACTGTTTACTGGAATGCTTTAAGTTAACACCTGAAGCTTATTGAAAAAAAGATTCATGAGCATAGGCACAAGGCAGATGAAAGTGTGAATGAATACATTGCTGAGTTAAACACTTATTTTCATAGGTGGGTGAGTGGGTATCAGGCCACTACTTTTGAAGTGCTGGCAGACCTTCTGGTGAGGGAACAATTCCTTAGCACTTTGTCTGAAGACATGAGAATCTGGTTGACAGATAGAGAATGCAATATTGCAGATGAGTTGGGAGAAAAGGGATACCCAGTGCTGCACATGGATCTAAGGGAACCCATGTTTGGCAGCCTAAACCATCCCAGAGTCCACCAGTAACAGGGGAAGCCACTAGTTCAGGTACACAGCCAGGACCAAAGGTTAAATGTTTTAAATGTAACCAGTGGCACCATGTGACATATATATGTCCATGGAGGCAAGGTGGGAAACAAAAGGTAGGGGAGCCAGCAAGTGGGAATGACAGAATGCCAGTGGCAAGTTGCCTGAGACAACAAGGGTACCAAACTACCAAAAGAGGTTATATCCTATCTTAGTAGATGGGAAGCAGGCCGCTGCTAAGAGAGAGATAGCCTCTGACCTAACCACTGTGAAGCCTGCAGTGGTTAAAGAGGAGCACTACTTGCTGTGACAGTCTACTCCAGTCAGAGCTTTAGGAGGGACTCAATTACAAATACTTTTGGCTATGGTTCACCTTGACTGGGAGGGTGGAAAAGGAAGCAAGCAAGTAGGTATGTTTAAGGATTTCCCTGCAGATGTCCTGATAGGGAATGATTTTGATAATGCAGTACCTTGTTTGCATGCAGTTATACACATTTAGGTTTGGAGACAAGCATGTGAAGCTGGTAGCCTGGGGGAACCCAGATGAAGCCAGGCCTGCTCAGGTGGCTACTTCAGGGAGGGAGCTACCCTGTAGCAGTGATACTGAAGGTGAGCCACAGCTGCTACAGGGTACTGATGTTCCCTTGGACAGAGTGATTGCAAGGGCAGTGGTGAGTGGTAGTACCCAGGCTGACAGTGAGACATAGTAGTTAGAAGATACCAGACTTCCTGTGGAAAGGGAGCTGGGAAGGGCTACAAAGAGAGAGAGTTGAGACAGGCTCAGCTCTCGGACCCTACATTACAACACTTGAGAGAGGTAGTCAGGGAGGTGCCTGATTTTCAAGGAAAAGGGAAATCTCTATACTGGGACAAAGGGTTACAGTATAGAGAGTGGACCCCTGAGGGAGGGTTATATGTTGAGAATACAGCAGTTGGTAGTGCCCAGAGCCTAACATCTGGCACTTATAGCCATAGCCCATGACATTCCCTTTGCAGGTCATATGGGAATAAAGCATAACAGCAGACATATTATACAGAACTTATATTGGTCTGGGATTTCCAGGGATGTAACAGGGTACGGCAGGACCTGTGAGCACTACCAAAAAGTAGGCAAGGCAGGAGACAAGGTCAAAGCTCTTTTGATGCCTTTACCTGTGACTGAGGAGCCATTTTAGAGGATAGCTATGGATACTGTGGTGCCTCTGCGCACCCCACGTTCCACAGGAAAGAATTGTACCCTAGTGGTAGTAGATTATGCTACTAGATACTCTGAGGCAGTGGCTCTGTCTCCGAGGCAGAAAAGGTAGCAAATGCTTTCTTAGAGATTTTCAGCAGAGTAGGTTTCCCAAAAGAAATACTGACTGACAGAGGTGCCAATTTCATGTCAGTCCTGCTGGCTTGTCTGTGGAAGCATTGTGGGGTGAAGCACCTAAAGACCATCCCCTACCACCTCCAGCCTAATGGTCTGGTGGAGAGAGTAACTCTACACTAAAGACCATGCTACAGGCATTTACAGACCAGTTTAAGAGGGAGTGGGACAAATATTTGCTCCATCCGTTTTTTTTTTTTTTACAGAGAGGGGCCACAGTTTTTTTTTTTTTTTTGCCCTTGGAATTGCTGTATCAGCATAGTGTGAGGGGACCTCTAGATTGATTTGCAATGAATGGAAGGTTTAGTGCAAATCCCACAAGGATTCTGTTGTGGCATATGTCTCAGGGAACTTGTGGGCTTGTCCAAGGTGAACCAGGCACAAGTCCAACAGAAGAAGAAGGTCTGGTATGACTGGAATGCTCGAGCTAGAGAGTATGCTGTGGGGCAGCAGGTTATGGTTCTCATTCCTTTCAGACACAATAAGCTGCAGGCAGCTATGGAGGGACCCTTAAAGTGGTAAGGAAGGTCAGTGATGTTAACTACATGGCAGAACTGCTAGGCAGGAGGCAGGGGCACAAACTATACCATGGTAACATGATGAAACCTTACCATGATAGGGAGGCCCTGGTGCTAAGTATTTGCAGTACAAGGCAGGAGGAGTCTGAGGGGAATCTATGGCTACAGGGAGCCAACCAGCAAAATCCCAAGTTACTATGGTGGAGGCTAGGGCTGCAGGCATATGATATGACAATGCAACACTGTAATAGGGTCAGCAATGCAAAGGCAGCTGGGATCTCAAGACAGGGAATGGGGTAATGTATTCAAAGAGGGGTTCATTCCCCTCAAGCAACATTTCTCAAGGGTCACTTGAAAAACTAGCTTGAGTCTAATAAAGGGGGGAAGAAGTGTGATGAAAGGAGATACTGCCAGTCCAGCTAGCTGGAATTTTGTAAATAATTATATGCCATTGGTGAATATTGAAATGATTTATATAAGATGCTTGTCTTACAAATGTATTAGAACTGTATGTCATGTGTATATCAAACTGCTCGTACAAATGTGTGTTGAAAAGGTATTTGTAAAATGCTTGTGTTTAAAATGGATCCACAGTGTACCCTTCTGGAAGAGAACAGAAATGTACATGCGCTATTGTAACTGTTTAAATGTATATACTTTTACAGTGGAAACTGGAATACAGGAGCTCAACTTCAGTCTAGCAAACTTCAGAAAAATAACTGAAATTAAATTACTTTATGGCTATGTAGAATAGTGTGTGTGTTGCACCTTTAAGAAGCATTTCAAGGACAGTGTCTACATATAAACAGCAAGCATGTGCTAGCTTCAGTGCCATTTTGAGAGTGCAGCCAGAGAGTGAGCATGTATGAGTGTAATACTAGTCTGTTTCTAAGTTTATCTAAGTTAAAGTTATTAAGCCTCAATCCAGATGTGTTTGTACATAATTTATTTATTTATTTATTTTTTATTTTATTTTTTATTTTACATTTGTTGACCGGGTTAGAACGACTGGAATCAGAGTCCATTTTCAGTGGAGGCCCGGGGAGATAAGCTCCAAACATAATACAAGAATGAAAGCAGTTGAGAATAAAAAAAACATGGTTATATATGATATTTACAATGTTGATATAAATGCAGTTGAAAAAGAGGAATACAGATAAAAGTACATACAGACAGCAGGCTGTACAAATTTCCCTCTCTGAAGTTAGTAGAATATAACAGTATCTATTAGATAAGTAAATTACATACATGATGTTGATTTAGCCAGGCTTGTCACAGTGGCATATCCATTTTAATGCCAAATGTTGTTTAATTGAGGCTTTAAATTGGTCTGGGGAGGAGAGCATGGTAATGGCACCTGAAAGCTTGTTCCAGGTTCTGCTTACAGAATTTGCAAATAGGGCCATGCCAGCAGCATTGTTAATTCTAGTTGTTTGTATTTGTAGCTTGTAACCAGAAGGTAGAATTCCACCAAAAAGAAAAACGTTCCGGCACTATTAAGGCTGTCCCATGTATACCACGTCAATTCTACTTCACCACGTTCTAAAATGCCAGCATACACCACAAAGAAGCGGAAGGTGTTTAAAATTAATAATACTGAACTTTAATAATAAAAAACAAAAAACAACAACCAAGTAAATCAGATTAAGCGCTTTCGTCTCCTTTACGGAGACTTCTTCAGAATCTGTGCTAGGTTAAATCAATTGCATTTTTATATAATTCTCAGTGATAATTAAGTCAATTAATTAATTGGTATAGGCGGGTACATAACAGTTAAAAAGACATTCACTTCTATGTTAACCCTATTCCAACTGTTTTCAAAGTGCCACATATTAAAAAGTGCCATTAAAAGAGATACCATTTTAAACAGCAGTGCCATTTTAAAAAAGCTACTGGGTTATCAATATTTAAATATATTGTTCTACTATTAAATATTTATTTATACTTAATATTATTTTCAAAATTAGAAGTGTGTGTAAAAAATGACTTGGTCAAATATAAATATAATATAATATATAGCATATAACATAATGTATAGGGGAATTGAAGTATATAAGGAGAATGAAACAATAAAATCTGTAGTGTATTACTCATATTATAATATAATATAAAATATAATATAAAATATCCAAGGCTCAAAAACAATTACTACAACATGTTAAAAATTATATATATGTATCAATATAAGCATAACTATAAGTACAAATGTAATATTAATAATATAAAAAACGTTATAAAATCTCTAAAAGTTTTTATGTATATCCTAGGTATAATAAATATATATATAAAAAAATATATATATGTATATAAAAAATGTTTTAAAAATATATTATAAACATATATTTATATAAATTAAATAAATAATTAATTATTAAATAAATATACGTTAGATGAACTGAGTATAAAATGTATATATATGTGCAAAAGTAAGATATAATATAATATAATGATATAGTATTATTTGGAGAAATATTTTTATATACTTAATATATGTTATATGTTGGGACTACAAATTAATTAATTAAATAATTAGTTCATATTTTCAACTCTATGGATTTCCTAATAGTAGACGTCATAATATAGGCATTTGTCCACCTAGGCAGTCTTCCATAACATTTTAAACCATTTGAGAACATTTTGGGTCATTTGCTAGTATTTTCAATGCAGGGGTGATTGATATGTGGTCGTTCAGACCCCAATTACTACAGGCATCCAACCTTAGTTGCCAAATCATCTCCCTATATTCAACTTTGGTTTCCCAATCACCCCCACATTCCATATGTTCCACCACTTCAAGTACCCAAAATTTATAATCTGTTGAAAATGTTTTAAAATGTTTTGGAATGATTTAAAATGTTCTCAAATGGTTTAAAATGTTATGGAAGACTGCCTAGGTGGACAAATGCCTATATTATGATGTCTACTACTGGGAAATCCATAGAGTTGAAAATATGAACTAATTATTTAATTAATTAATTTGTAGTCCCAACATATAACATATATTAAGTATATAAAAATATTTCTCCAAATAATAGTATATCATTATATTATATTATATCTTACTTTTGCACATATATATACATTTTATACTCAGTTCATCTAACATATATTTATTTAATAATTAATTCTTTATTTAATTTATATAAATATATGTTTATAATATATTTTTAAAACATTTTTTATATACATATATATATTTTTTTATATATATATTTATTATACCTAGGATATACATAAAAACTTTTAGAGATTTTATAACGTTTTTTATATTATTAATATTACATTTGTACTTATAGTTACGCTTATATTGATACATATATATAATTTTTAACATGTTGTAGTAATTGTTTTTGAGCCTTGGATATTTTATATTATATTTTATATTATATTATAATATGAGTAATACACTACAGATTTTATTGTTTCATTCTCCTTATATATTTCATTTCTCCTATACATTATGTTATATGCTATATATTATATTATATTTATATTTGACCAAGTCATTTTTTACACACACTTCTAATTTTGAAAATAATATTAAGTATAAATAAATATTTAATAGTTGAACAGTATATTTAAACATTGATAACCCAGTAGCTTTTTTAAAATGGCACTGCTGTTTAAAATGGTATCTCTTTTAATGGCACTTTTTAATATGTGGCACTTTGAAAACAGTTGGAATAGGGTTAACATAGAAGTGAATGTCTTTTTAACTGTTATGTACCCGCCTATACCAATTAATTAATTGACTTAATTATCATTGAGAATTATATAAAAATGCAATTGATTTAACCTAGCACAGATTCTGAAGAAGTCTCCGTAAAGGAGACGAAAGCGCTTAATCTGATTTACTTGGTTGTTGTTTTTTGTTTTTTATTATTAAAGTTCAGTATTATTAATTTTAAACACCTTCTGCTTCTTTGTGGTGTATGCTGGCGTTTTAGAACGTGGTGAAGTAGAATTGACGTGGTATACATGGGACAGCTTTAATAGTGCTGGAATGTTTTTCTTTTTGTATTTGTAGCTTATTGGATGAGCGGAGCAGTCTTGTGTTATTATGGGGGAGGATATGATTTCTAAGGGCCGGAGTATTATTTGGGTTATATAGGATTTTGGTAGCCAATATTAGCAGGTTATACTTGACAAGATTGGGAAATTCCAACCATTTAAGCTGTTTGAGGTTGATGTGGGTTCTGAAAGGAGAGCCCATAGCAAACCTGGCGATGTGATTATAGCAGGTTGTGAGTCTATTCAGTTCAGTTTTACTTATATTTGCTAGAAGGGGGGAGGCATATAGGAGTGTTGAAAGTAGGTGCGAGCGAGCAATGGCTATTTTAGCTGTCGGGGTGAGGAAGGATTTAACTCTGTAGAGTGAACCAAGTTTTTTATTGAGGGTTTTGATTATCTGGCTTACATGGAGGTCGAATTTTAAATTATTGTCTATACTGACACCCAGTAGTTTAGTATTGGGGTCAGGGTCAGGGGAAATGACTGTCCCGTCTTTTGCTTGTATGGTGAAAGAGAATGGTATAGACCTTTGGATTGGTGGGAATATGAGCATTTTGGGGTTTTTTTGGGATTAAGTAGTAGGCAACGTTTGGATAGCCAGTTTTCTATAACAGTGAATGTAGACTGGATATACTTCTTTAGATTATCTGGAGATGTGGCTGAGCAGATCAGAGTGGAGTCGTCTGCATATTGGATGCAGCTGATGTTTGGTATGATAGCAGGGAGATCATTAATAAAGATGGAAAACAGTAGTGGTCCTAATATGGAGCCTTGTGGAACTCCAATAGTGTTGGGTAGTAGATTTGAGAGCTTATTCTGCCAGAGGACTGCCTGTTGCCTGTCACTGAGATAGGATTTAAACCAGAGAAGGGCTTTGGGATGTAGGCTGAGAGTTTGCAGGGTCCTAATCATAAGTTGATGATCCACCATGTCAAAAGCCTTGGAAAGATCCAGGAAGAGGGCAGACGAAGTGAGGTTGTTGTTTCGGTTATTATTAATGGTGTTAGAGAAGGACAGTAGGGCTGTGGTTGTAATATGATGTGGCCGAAAGCCATATTGGGTATCAGCCATCAGGCTGTTCTGCAGTATATGTTGCATAAGTTGTTTATGTATACATTTCTCCATAATCTTTGCAAGTGGGGAGAGTATGGCTATGTGCCTGTAATTAGAGTATTCAGTAGAGGGACCTCCTTTATGTAGTGGAATAACATAAGATGTTTTCCAGATGTTAGGAATTTTGGCTTCAGATATGGTCCGGTTGATTAGGATAGAGATTGGAAAGGCAATGGCGTCTGCTGTCATTTGTAGATATTCAGCTGGGAGTTGGTCAGCAGATAGTGTGGTGGGTTTTAGTTTTTTAATTAGCTTGCCAATAAAGGAGGTTGAAAGCAGAATAAGTTTTGGCTATTAGAGTTAGTGTTAGTTTCATCAGGGGAACCTTGAGGTAGTTGAGTGGCAAGAGCTTATTTATTTATTTATTTATTTATTTATTTATTTATTTATTTATTGCAGTTGGTTTACCAGGATAGTCCATTGGGCCACAAGGAACCCGTTTTCAATGGAGTCCTGGGGAGAAAAGCTCCAAAAATACATTTTACATACTTACAAACATATATTCACACATACATTCAAAGTTTAACAATAAGGTAAAAAAGCAAAAAATGTACAAAAAGAGCTTGAATAGTTTCAGTAAAGATATGATTAAATCTATCTGCAACCTCTTCTGGGGTTTTATTAGTGTTGGCAGCTAGGTTAGGTGTCATTGTTTTACCTGGATACAGTAACTTGTTGATCCCAGCCCAGAATTTTTGAGGATTATTCTGATTAGTCATCTATAACCTGCAGTAGTAGTGCTTTTTGTCCAGTAAGACAAGTCGTCTTGCTTCATTCCGCGCATGCCTATATTTATTATGATCATGGGGATTTTTGGTAGAACGCCAGGTAGCCCATAATTTTAATAATAATAATAAATCTGCTTTTACAGAACCCACGGATGTTTGTCTGTTTTATCCTGACCACACGAGCAACAGACAGGGCAATACGAGGTGGTATCTTTCAGTTCTCAGTGAAGCAAGAGACACAATGTCTGTACTAGGAAACTTTCTATATTGTCTTTAGTGTAAACTAATCACTAGTCTTAAAAGCATGAAGGAATGCAGTTGTTTTATGACTTCCAGCATCTGCCAGAGATCTGAGGAGAAGCCCTTGTCTGTATATTTTTACAGGTAGATGCTAAATACTGCCAGCTTCAACAATGGGGATTTTGGCCTGAGGACTAGAAATCAGATGATACGAAGTGATGTCATTCTGCAAGCTATCCCAATCACTACAATTTGATATATTATTTAGAGAAGTTTCTTAGTGAGACAGAGTATTCTGCATTCTGGCTTGGGCCTGACAACAACTAGAATATCCATTCACCACTTCTGCCTTGCTCTATTAGTAAGTTTTTACATTATAGTATAATTCTCTTAGATACATTCAGGAATACAGTGAAGCTTAGTTTAGAATTTTTTCTTTATTTGAGACTGTCCTGCAACATTGTTTTAAATATTTCCTGTCATTTTGAACTTTGATGTCACTGTGAATATATATTTAGTATTGTCTTATTCTTTTATTATTAAACATATTTACACCTTTCATTGTGGCTGATCTGTGTAGAGTTGAGAGTACTTGCATGTTTATATGGTGACAGTGTGTGGGCCACTCCTAATAGCCTTACTCTTAGTCAGACTACTATTTGTATTAATATTAATATCACACAGTGAGATTAGACACCCTTTGTTAAGGGCCTTAAAGTAGGTGATAAGGAGTGACTGGTTGCAGTAATAACTACCTTATAGTCTGGGCAGAAGAGGGTATAGCTAGTAAACCTGTGCCAGCCTTTTCCAAGTGTGTGTGTAAATCAAGCCTCAAAGTGTGTGTGTGTGTGTGTGTGTGTGTGTGTGTGTGTGTGTGTGTGTGTGTGTGTGTGTGTGTGTGTGTGTGTGTGTGTTGTCAGCTATTTGGGCAGGGACAGGAAGCACTGGCTGGACAGAGGGTGCCTGGGGTCTTGCCTTGGTCACTCAGCTGAGATCTCAACTCTATAGCTGTGCCAGTGGGGAGTCTTATTGGGGATCTGGAGGAAGAGTGTACAACCAGCCCCAGACTGATTGTGGTCTCTATATGTGCTCTTCAGGGAAATTGCACTTGATACAGAGAGCTGCATCTGGAAATACTGTGTGTGTATGTGTGTACCTGTCATCTTCTCAGTGAATGTTCCGCACTGTTGCTAGTGGTGAGGATTGAGGCTTCTTGATTACTGCTCCAGTGGTGGGGCATCACAGTGCCTGTGAGTTTGAGTCAATTTATGTTTCCCAGTCTATAGAGGGATAGTTAAAGTTTCCCATGAATAGGGTATTTGGTTTAATGGTGGGTGACTCCACTATGTGTAAGGTATTAACTATGGGATTCTTGGTACATGGTGGCCTATAGCTTGCTAGGATGTGGTACAGGACTCTGTTTTTGGTAATTTGCACAAGTTATACTTGTTGATAATGTAAGTTGAGACTCCCCTACCTTTTGTCCCTGTCTGTGCAGCTGGTGGGCTACAGTTATGAGGTCAGGAAAAGTTGAAACATATTTATTGCTATTTGCATCTGGTTTGTTGGCTAGACTGCATTCTTAAAGAACTGTGTGCTATTTTCATTCTAATGCTGATTTCATGAAATATTCTTGGTGGGAATTTCATGATCTATAAAGGGAGGTATGTAAATTCCTTTGTATATCAGTACTCAGTGTAATATTCTTAAGTTTACTTGCATGTTGACCGTATTTGGCAGACTTAGTCTTAGCCAAAAATATTTTTTATGACATTTTCCTCTCAGACAACATCTCTGCTTTTTCAGGGCAGCATAATTTTGTGCACCACATTTGTTTGTGCTGCTGTAAATCCAGTGCAGGTGTTTCTGTGTCTCAGAGCTCAAGTTCCTTAGTGACAATATTGTCATGGAAACATTTCAGATTTATGATGTCATGATATCACAATGAACAACAGACCACTTACCAATTAACAAAAAAAGCAAATGCATAAATAAATGAATAAGTAATTGCATCTTATACTCAACTGCATTACTTGTACTTATTTTCCTTGAAAATGCTATTTTTTTTTATATTGTCAGTTATGAAGGTCATCTAATATGAATGATCACTTCCCAGTCACTAAATGTTTAACATTTAGGTATATCTAGATGTCCAGATGAGACGGTAAAATGCTGCATTGGTTAGTATTGTCACCACACAGCAAGAGGTCCTTAAGTTTAGTCCCCAACTGGGGTGCCCTTTTGTGTGGAGTCTGCATGCCCTTCCTGTGTTCACACGGGTTTTCTCAAAGTGCTCTGGATTTCTTCCACATTCCAAATACATGTGGTAGGCATATTGGAAACTTTTAAATTATCTGCAGGTGTGTGTGCATATACATGTGATACACAGAAAAGGCCTGGCAGTCTACTTCTGTCCCCCTATTGTCATGCAACTTGCAACTGAGAGAGAGAGATTGCCAAATAAGGTTCTATCAACTGCATTTTTTTCATCCAAATTACCATTTGTAGCAAATCTGAGAATGAACACAGAACTGGCATAGTGACACCACCCTGCATGTTAAAGTTTTCAATCTTTCCTATGAGAAGGTTGAAAGTCAAACATTCTTTAGTTTTATATAAAAGTATGCATCACAAAATACTCATACAAGGTGAATGCTGTGCTCCAGTGCTGTGACACGAAACTGAAATTGTGTGATCTGATTACTTCATTTTTTTTATATGCCCAGGCATTTAATTCCTGGACTGTTTATGTCAGTTAATCAAATTTTTGTTGACATTGTAATTTTCCTCGACCCTGCAACATAGCAGTTTAAATTGTATATTCCTTTGGTTTGAGTATTTGAGGACATCTTTAATTTACCACAAGTGACAAAAATTAATATGTTTAAATGAGACTTTCTAACTGCTCAGTATGGCTATAGAACAAGAAAATGTAAGGCATACATTTGTTGCTAATTTCTGGCTTCAGTTCCACTGCAACACATAGGATAAACAGCTTGAGTATCAAACAAATCATTAATGTAACCGGAACATCGTGCACGACATTGGAAGAACTTTGGCTGAAACTAAAATGCCTGCTAGTTATGTTAGCATTGTTCCATATTTCCTATAAAGGAGCTGAATAGAGGCAGGGATAACAAAGGCCACTAGATGGTGGTAGATATGAGTTTTTAAGCTATACTTTTGTACTGAAGTTATGTACTTAAATATTACTACAGCTAGTAATAAAAACACAGCAAATCATGACCACTGATTAGGACAGATGGAAAGAAATACAACTAAATGTATGTATGAAATAAAGATATTACTGAACTATAAAAAACTGTATCAGGCTGTATTGGATTAATGCAGTAACATTTATTTATCTCCATCTACCCAAGTTATCTTACAACATTCTGAAAAAAATATCAGTTTTATCTAAAATAAGTAAACGGACACAAATACATTTAAAAATGTGATTTGATAAAGTATACTGAGAAACTCTCCCTCTTACAAACGTGCGCGCACACACATGTGCACACACACACACACACACACACACACACACACACACACACAAAGAAAAAAGACAGTGGACTGTATAGCCAGCCTCAGTTAAAATATGTAAAGGTGTAAAGGGAAATGAAGTGTGCTCTGGAAAAAACAGTGATATATTACTGATTCAGGACTGAAAATCATCATCTGTAAGTGTTTAAGTAACATTGCAGAGGGCTTTTTAGGTCAGCTAATTAAATTTTGTTGACATTGTCATTGTCCTGGGTCTCACAACTTAGCAGTTTAAATTTTATTTTCCTTTGGTTTGAGCAATCTATGACATCTTTTATTTCCAACAAACTACAAATACAAATGTGTTTGAATGAGACTCACTAACTTCTCTGTATGGCTTTATGATTATGGTTTTTAAGAGGGAGAGGTTCTCAATATAATTTGTAAAATGAAATGCATGTCAGTTTTCACAAAAAATGCAAGCTGATTTTACACTAGTAACGCAGTCTGAGGGCATTATTAGCCTAGCCGACAAGCATCCAATGTCAAGGATTTTCTCATGTCTTCATAAACTTGGGATGCATTTCTGAATACCCACCCAGTTGATATTAACAGTTAGTTATCAACAGTTAATTTTAAATGGTGGTGAAAAGACTGTAGTTTTGTGAATACTGACATTATGAAATAATTTATTCCAGAGGTGGTTAATACCTGTCCTACTTGCATGTCATATTAGTTTGCTGATATGACCGTTTAAGGAACCATTGGGTATATGAAGGTTGGCATTAAAGGCTAAATATAGATCACCAAAGAGGAGACTGTAGGAGGCAAAATACTAAAAGAGGACATCAGGCCTGTACCTTTTTGGTTAGGAATCTCTAACGGCTCCCGATAGAGGACATCAGGCCTGTATCTTTTTGGTTAGCAATCTCTAGGGCACCTGATAGAGGACATCAGGCCTGTACCTTTTTGGTTAGGGATCTCTAGGGCTCCTGATAGAGGACATCAGGCCTGTACCTTTTTGGTTAGCAATCTCTAGGGCTCCCAATAGAGGACATCAGGCCTGTACCTTTTTGGTTAGGATGATCTAGGTCTCCTGATAAGAGGACATCAGGCCTGTACCATTTTGGTTAGCAATCTCTAGGGCTCCCGATAGAGGACATCAGGCCTACACCTTTTTGGTTAGCAATTTCTAGGGCTACTGATAGAGGACATCAGGCCTACACCTTTTTGGTTAGTAGGACATCAGGCCTGTACCTTTTTGGTCAGCAATCTCTAAGGCTCCCAATAGAGGACATCAGGCCTACACCTTTTTGGTTAGCAATTTCTAGGGCTACTGATAGAGGACATCAGGCTTGTACCTTTTTGGTTAGTAGGACATCAGGCCTGTACCTTTTTGGTTAGCAATCTCTAGAGCTCCCAATTCTATATGTTTCAACAATGTTTGAAAAAGTACACGGCAAAGGGGAATTACATTCAATGGTAGGTCTAACAAGAGGTGAGAAACTTTAAAATGTGACTTCAGTGAATTTGGGTGAGGTGCCTTTGCTTATTAATTCAGCCATATAAAACATTACCCAACTATAGTGTAGACATGATGTTGAAAGGACAAGGAGTCATCCACGAGTATTCCCAAATCTCTCATGATAGTGTCTGATTCCATGGACATGTTGTCTATGTGTTAAGTTGTATAGTTGTTACTTTTTCCAAAATTAACCATACTACAGATTTATGCCTTTATTTTAAATCATGTCCTTATACCAGTTATCTGCATAGTTCAACCCTGCCATTAATACCTGAACGTCCGTGGGCACTTGTGTAACACCCCACAATTTACAGCCATACACAATCTTGGTTAGTCACAGACCAGGGGTAGTGCTGAACAGTAGTTGAGCAAGTGCCAAACTGCAAAAGTCACCTTTTGGGATACTTACTTCCTGATGTGGCCCCTGCAGCTCTAATATTAATGATATGGGTTCTGTCCATTAACCAGTTAGCTATCCATCTCACGATACATATGGATTAAAATTCAGGTTTATGAGTTTGTCAATAATACTAGCATAAAGAAAGGCATCAAATGCCTTGGCCCTGTGTACTACACAGTCACTAACTACCACTTCAGTTACCCTTTTAAAGAAACTAAGTTGAGGAGGCAGGCCCTAATTTTGTCAAAGCTGAATTAATGTGGTTTGAGGGCTTAAAAGCTTTCATTGTCTAAATTTATGAGATAAGAAATAATGTGTTCCATGGCCTTACAGGCAAGGCTAGTAGAGTTGATGCATTCATAATTATTTATTTTTTTCATTGACTGACATTTGTTTTACTGGGAAAGTCCAACTGGATCAACAGTACCCATTTTCAGAAGAGGCCTGGGGAGAAGAGATCCAATGACATCATTCAAATATTAATGCATTCAGAAATATCGCATGTTGCAATTTTACAATATACATATATGGACATTGACTGTTACATCATCATTGTCATCATCATCTTCTTTCGGCTGTTCCAGCTAGGGGTCGCCACAGTGGATTACCTGTTTCCATTTCTTCCTGTCCTCTGCATCTTGCTCTGTCACACCAACCACCTGCATGTCCTCTCTCGCCACATCCATAAACCTTATCTTAGGCCTTCCTCTTTTCCTGTTATCTGGTAGCTTCATCCTAAGCATCTTTTTCCCAATATACTCAGCATCCCTCCTCAGCACATGTCCAAACCAATGTAATCTTGCCTCTCTGGCTTTGTCTCCAAACTTTCCAACCTGGGCTGACCCTCTAATATACTTATTCCTAATCCTGTCCACCCTCGTCACACCCAGTGCAAATCTTAACATCTTTAACTATGCCATACCCAGCTCAAACTCCTGCCTTTTTGTCAATGCCACTGTCTCCAACTCATATAACATAGCTGGTCTCACTACCCTCTTGTAGACCTTCCCTTTCACTCTTACAGGTACTCGTCTGTCACAAATCACTCCTGACACTCTTCTCCACCCACTCCATCCTGCCTGTACTCTCTTCTTCACCTCTCTTCCACACTCACCATTACTCTGAACTATTGACCTCAAGTATTTAAACTCGTCCACCTTTGCCACCTCTACTCCTTGCATCCTCAGCATTCTTCTATCCTCCCTCTCATTCACACACATATATTCTGTCTTAGTCCTGCTGACCTTCATTCCTCTTCTCTCTAGAGCATATCTCCATCTCTCCAGGGTCTCCTCCACCTGTTCCCTACTCTCACTACAGATCATAATGTCATCTGCAAACATCATAGACCATGGGGACTCCTGTCTGATCTCGTCTGTCAACCTGTCCATCACCATTGCAAATAAGAAAGGGCTCAGAGCTGATCCTTGATGTAACCCCACCTCCACCTTAAATATATCTATCACTCCTATCGCAGACCTCACTGCTGTCACACTACCCTCGTACATATCCTGTACCATTCTTACATACTTCTCTGACACTCCTGACTTCCTCATACAATAACACAACTCCTCTCTAGGCGCCCTGTCATATGCTTTCTCTAAGACTACAAAAACACAATGCAACTCCTTCTGACATTCTCTGTACTTCTCCATCAACACTCTCAGAGCAAACATCGCATCTGTAGTGCTCTTTGCTGGCATAAAACCATACTGCTGATCACTAATCATCACGTCCCTTCTTAACCTTGCTTCCACTACTCTTTCCCATAACTTCATGCTGTGACTGATCAATTTAATCCCTCTGTAGTTACTACAGCTCTGCACATCACCCTTATTCTTAAAAATCAGTACCAAAACACTTTTTCTCCATTCATCAGACATCCTCTCACTTTCTAAGATTGTTACAGATTTACAAAAATGTTTATATTGTGGAAGTGTAGAATAAAGCAATAGTTAATGTAAATTGTGCATATACTGCTCCTAGGTTCAGAAAGAGTTGAGTATTAATGTTGAAGCTGCAAGAAAAAAAAGTTAAAGAAGGTGAACACAAATGTGAAGATTAAAAGGGATTAGGTAGGTAAATTAAGGGCTTTATTAAGTCAGAGCAATTGTACAAAAACAGTAGGTGCTGGCGGGAACGCTGGGTACATGGTGGACTCCTAAGAATAGGGAAAAAGATCAGCCAGGTTTAGAACAGTAGCAAATAGAAGATTTTTGGTAAAAATTCTTTCAGCACGTAATTAAATACTGATAGATTGCACGTGACTCTAATATTTGTTGGTAGGTTATTCAAGGCTTTGGCTACAGTATAGGAGTAAAGGCTTTGTCCAGCTGATTGATTGGGTTTGTACACAGAGAGAAGTTGTTTTTCTTCTAATCTAACAGATCTTTTAGTTAGGTAATTGTGTAGTATGGCATATGATTTTATGGGCAGTTGTAAGAAGAAGATGGTGTGGAAGTTCAAGCCTTTTAAGAGAACTGAGAGCACTACAGTGATAGGTGTAATATGTTAAAATAGTTGCAAATTTATTTAATACTTTTCATGTTTTGATTTTAGTGAAATATGGAGGCTGGTAAGAATAGGTACTCCATATAAGAGAACAGGTGTTGGCAAATACAGTACTGGTGGACATATTTAGAAAAAACGTGCTTGTAATGCATCCCTAGTTTCTGATGTTTTTTTAAATTATTTTTTTACATTATTCTGGAATAGTTAAAACTTAAGGTTTCTGTTATTTCTCACTACTGCTGTTTGTGGGACAAGCCTTATTCTTGTCATATTCTGAGAAAGGATCTTAAACTTTGTTTTGTCTAGGGTAGTTGTTTTAGGAGTAAATACAAGAAGGATGGTTTTGTTAGGGTTAAGTAGCAGTTGGGAATTGATAAGCCACATTTTAATGGAGTTGAAGGCTTTTTGGGTTAGCAGCTATAGGTGCAGTAGAGTGTTTAAAGAACATACAATAATAGAGTCATCTACGCATTGGATGAGGGTACATTAGCAGGAGGAGGTGTAGAGGTTATTTATAAAAAATATTAAAAAGGAGACCAAGAATATATACCTGTGGGACTCTAGTAATATTTAATAATTATGATAAAATGAGTACCTTGCCATTTTACTGATTGCTGTCTGTTAGAAAGATAGCTGGGGGTGAAAGACCAAGGTTAGAGAGTTACTGTAGATGTTTAGTCTGGAAAACAATATGAAATGATTTTGGAAGATTAAGAATAATGCCAGTACTAGCATGCCAGTGTCCTCAGCTATGCTGACAGTGTTTAACCTGGGACATAGGATTCTGAGTGTGGGTGGGAGATTGGTGTAATGGTTAAGGTGCTTACCTTAGAAGCACAAGGTGCAGGGTTTGATTCACACATGGGGTAATTGGCTAGGCTTAAAATGGTCCATGAGGGCTGTTAGCCTACTACTAAGCTATGAATCTATAAGCTATAAGATAGTAAAGCTGTTGTACTGTGGGATGGATGCAATCCATTTTGGGATGAAGTTAATAGTTGCTTTTGGAGTAGGTATTGCAGAAATTGTTGGTGTACACATTTTTCTAGTATTTTTGAAAGAGGGGAGAGGATAACAATCAGATAGTAGTCAGATAGCTCAGTGGGGTTACCTCCTTTATGGAGAGGGATGATGGATGCTTTTTTTTCCAAGTAGATGGGACACAGGATTCTGAGATGGATCTATTTATAAGGAGCTTGGGTAAGCAATGGGCTCCACAGCAATTTTTAAATATTCAGCTGGAAGGTTGTCTCTGGAGGTAGAGCTGGCTTTAAGTTTAAGTAGAACTTTTTTCAACTTGTTTGGGACAGGTTGTAGATTAAAATGTGGGAAGCTAGTGTTTTTTTTATTTTGGGTGGGTTATGATAAAGGTGAGAATGGACAAGGAAGATTTGTGGCATTTTGTGAAGGAGGTATAGTAGAGGTAGAGTTATGAGGATAGAGAAGGATTTAAGGGCTGGGGGGGTGGCTAATTTTACCAGTGAGATTGACTATGCAGTCAATTAAATAAATATTAAATAAGCTTTCAGTTTATTGGGGGGATTTGTCTGGAGTAGGGATTTTTGTAGAACTAGGATTAAGAAGTAAAGTGATAGTTGACCAGAATTTTTGGGTTTACATTTATAGTTGGTTTGTAGTTTAGTGTAAAAGTTTTTTTTTTGTACTTGATTATTTGTTTTTTGGCCTGATTGTGCCTTTGTCTTAAGTTTTGAAGTAAACTATTTTTAAGTCATTCTTTCCATACTTTTCCCTGTCAGACATCAGTTGTTTGGTTAATTGAGTCAGCCATGGAGCAGTGCTAGATTTGATGTTTTTTTTATGCATGGGGGCAATACTGTTAAGGGCTGTCTTGAAATATGGCTTTAAAATAATTTACTGCTTCATTTGGAGGCAGTGTTTTTAATATTGACTAGTTCATACATTTTAATAGATTAGTGCATCTGTTAAGTTGGATAGGTTATGGGTCATTTTGTATTGATGCTCTTTGGATATATGTGATAAGGCCCTGCAAGTGTACACTGGTAGATGGTCACTTACGGTGATAGGTAGGATACCTGTGTTAGTACATTTACTGGGGTCTTACATAAGAATCCTGCTATGGTTGGAATTACTGCCATATCTAAAAGGAGAGGTGACCCGTTGTGAAAATCCAGAGAGGCTAATACTGACAGTAGGAAAAACTAATGATAAATTATTCTAGCTAATGTTGATGCTGCCTAGGATAATAGTTTCAGGGGGAATTGTGTTGGATATCCACATAAAGACATCTTCTAGGACTGGTATATTGTGGCCTGGTAGAATACATAGTACAATAATGCAGATAGTTTTTGCTTTGTTAACTTTTAAAAATGAGATAAGTATATCTGCAATAGCAAATTTAGGTAGGGGATTGGACTAGGTTATAAAATTGTAGCAGTTGGGGTAAAAATGCAATACTACCAGAGTTTTTGTGTTGTTTATCAGCTCTAATGACACTGCAGCCTAGGGTAGAGTTTCAGAGTTTTGTATGTTAGGTTTCTGTAACAGCTGGGACAGCTGGAGTTTGTTGAGATATCCAGGAATGAAAATCTGTAATTTTGTTATATGTACTACAAGGGTTTAGTGTTACCTTTTTATTGTCTTATTTTGTGGTTTGGTGGTTGTTGATTGGGTGGGACCTGGATTAGTGTGAATATCACCAGACTGTCTGATGGTAGAAAAGCAGAAGTTATTAAAAAAAAAAAAATGATGGTCATTTGGAAGATGGTTATTTTTGATTTAAGGTGAGCATTTAGTATTTTCACTGTTGGGGAGATTGTGAGGGTTGTTCTAAGTTAGCAGTGGTGAGTGGGATTGTACCTAAGTAGACATAATTTCTTGCTGAATGCAGAGATGTAAAATGTGTGACAAAGTCGTACTGTAAAAATAGTGAAAAGGAATATTAAAGTTGGAGAAGGGTTGGGTATTATGCTGTGGAAAATATTGAGAGTGTAATGTACAACAGTAGAGAAAAAGGCTAGTGATTACACAGGATATAGGAAAAAGAGTGGAATATATTTGAGAAAATGTAGTGTACCTAATGAAGGGAGTTAATGAGGTATTAGTAGAGATTGGGTGGGAATATTTTTGGTGTCAAACAATTGAGTGACTGCTTAACTGGTTGTAGGTATGAAAGGGGTTGTGATTGGGAGTACATAGGTAGAGTAAGTGGGGGTGGGTAGGTGAGAATTATGGGTAGGGTCAAAGAGCAGAGTTAGCCTGAAAATAGTGAGGGCCAACACAGAGGGTTGCACCTGGACACTGATCAGGTTCAGTGAGAAGCAATTAGTGTGATATGACTCAGTACTATTTCACTGCTGCATTTTTCTGTAGTTTTCTTTTTAATTGCACGGTTTGCTGTGATATTAGCCAAGTCTTCACTGAACTGATGAAAAAATGCTTAGGTCAGATAACTTCCCGCTATTGTTTGCAAAGCCTGTGGTTGTACCCCCCCCACACACACACACACACACACACACACACACACACACTTTGTATGGTACTACAACAGCCATTTTCCAGGCCTCAAGTGTGTCACCAATATAAGGCTCATGCCAAAGAGGCTTAATAAGGAACCAGTTACGCCATATTTGCTGCTAATAATCAACAACCTAGTATATTATCAGGGCCCATGGATGTTGTATTCTTCATTTTGATAGTGCTTGGAAGACTTGTTCCATAGTAATCCTTGGATGAGTTGGGGATTCAGAGATCAATGTGGCAGTTATAACAGTGGGTGGGCAAAGCACTACATTTAACAGAATATTAGCCATATCTTTGGAAACTGTGATTTTATCATTGTGGATCAATTTGGAACATTATTACATATTGTTCCTTACCTTCTCAACACAATTAAAGAAGACTTGTATTTACTTTTGGTATGAGTGCTATTTTTATATTCACCTTTAAACTTAGATGGCACCTTTAAATTCTGTGCTAGCATGTTTAACTGAATAAAGCATAACTTCTTATAAGCTATGAGCAACTTCTTACTTTTGCTATACATTTGATTTGGTTTCAACATTGAAAGCACATGTTTTTAAAGGGACAAGTTCCCCCCACCTCCATATGGGGAATAAACCCACACACATCCCTGAAATAAACACTGGAGGAAGGAGAATCTCTCCAAAATGGTGCATCACAATCCTAAGCAATCCTTGACTGTTATCTAATAAGAGCAATCAAGTGATTTTCAAGGAGACATGGGGCTGTCAGTTTAATTATAAGCAGTATCATACCATAGGACTTATTTTTAACATTTCCAGAGAAGAAATCGCTTTGTTACAGCTGCTTAGATGGGAATAGAAAGTACAGTTTTGTACCTACCATAAATGTAGATGTCCGATAGGTATGCATCTGCAGTCATCACATATGGGTTGTCCTGCCTCAGGCAGGCCTTCGGTCGGCCGGATTCCAAAGTCTGGGACGCCATCTTCCTCAGTTTTTCTTGCCCCAGATGCCAGGTGCCCTCTAATGAAGGCTAAATTTGGAGAGATGCATTTAAAAATCCAAACATGCACAATAATATAAAAACAAATACACCATAATAGATCACCCCAGCTAGCTATAAGAGGGGTAAGTACCCAAGAAATACCACAGAGGGGAAGGAGGGAGGGTAAACCTGACTGCAGATGCATACCTATCGGACATCTACATTTATGGTAGGTACAAAACTGTACTATGTCCTTCAAGGATGCATCTGCAGTCATCACATATGGGTAGAATACCATAGCCAATCTGGGGTGGAGGAACTATAAAGGATGGTGTAGCTAAAATGCCCTGCAGGACTGCCGTAGCAAAGCCTGCTCTGGATCTGGAATATAAAGGTAAATTGTAATGCTTGGCAAATGTATGCATGGAGCTCCATGTAGCAGCTTCTAAAATGTCCTTGGTAGCCACCCCTCTTAAGAAGGCTGTGGAGGTGGCTGTGGCTCTCGTGGAATGAGGTCTAATGTTAGCTGGCACAGTTTTTCCATGAAAGGAGTAACAAAAATGAATGCAATTCCCTATCCATTTTGAAATTGTCTGTTTGGAAATTGCTTTTCCTTGTGTACCAGCAGCATAAGCTACCAACAGCTGGTCAGTTTTTCTGTAACCTTTAGTTCTGTCCAAGTAGTAGCGCAACTGTCTGTGTATGTCCAGGGTGTGCAGAAGTTTCTCCCCTTTGTTTTGTGGATTTGGAAAGAAGGTAGGCAAGTGAATAGCTTGATTTAATGAAACCCTGGATACCACCTTTGGCATAAATGTAGGATTGGTTCTCAATGAAACTCTGTCCTGATGAAAAATAAGAAATGGCTGTACTGCCATAAGGGCCTGTAACTCAGATAGTCTTCTTGCTGAGGTTATGGCCAGAAGGAAAGTAGTCTTCCAAGACAGGAACTGTAGTTCTGCAGATGCTGCTGGTTCAAAGGGAGGCAGTGTTAGTTTTTCCAACACGAAGTTAAGGTCCTAAGTAGGTAAAGGCAGTTTCCTTGGAGGATTGATGTTTTTGATTCCTCTTAGAAACTGTCTTAGGAGAGGATGAGAGAAGACAGGTGGATCAGTATTGTACTCTGCTGAAATTGCTGAAGCATGAATTTTAATGGAAGAGTAAGACAGACCATTGTGGAACATTTCTGCCAAGTATTCCAGGATATGCGCCATGTTCATCACTGTCACATCTAGGCCCTTTGTGGTGTTCCAAATGTGAAATCTTTTCCATTTTGCTGAATATGCCTTTCTTGTGGAAGGCTGGTGAGCTTCCATAATAATATCTTTCACTCTCTGGGATAGCTTGTCCTGAGGAGGAGTCAAGGTATTTTCCAAGCTGTTAGTTGCAAGGTTTTCAGGTTGGAATGCAGAGTTTTGTAATTGTGCTGTGTCAGTAGAAGTGGCCATAGAGGAAGAGGCCATGGTTTTGTGCATGACATGCTCTTTAACAGTGGGTACCAGTGCTGTCTTGGCCAGTCCGGAGCTATCAGAATCACTTTTGGCTGCTCTGTCCTGATCTTCAGTAAAACCTTGGTCATTAATGGGAGAGGTGGAAATGCATACACTGTTAGAGTTCTCCAGCTGAAAGAGAGGGCGTCCACTTTCCATGCTTGTGGGTGGTATATCCTTGAGCAGAATTTCTTCAGTTGATGATTGTGGGGGGAGGCAAAAAGATCTAAGTCCGGCCTCCCCCATGATTGTGTTATCTGTAGAAAGATGTCTGGGTGCAGCATCCATTCGTGTGCATCCATGATATTTCTGCTTAAGCTGTCCGCCAGTATATTGTCTTTCTCTGACACAAACTGGGATTGTAGCTGTATATTGAGTTTCAAGGAAAGTTCCCATAGATTCATTGCCAGCCTGCAAAGAGGATAGGAATGGGTGCCTCCTTGCTTGTTTATGTACCACATAACCGTGGTGTTGTCTGTCCTTATAAGCAGATGGCCATGATGCAGAAAGGGTTTGAAGGCTTCGACTGCATGTATCACTGCCAGCATTTCCTTTTGGTTTACGTGCATGCATAGCTCTTTTTGTGACCATAGATCTTGAATGCATCTGCCCTCCATGTGCGCTCCCCATCCATGGTCTGAAGCATCTGTTGTAATGGTTTGGCTGGCTATTGGTTTGCTGAAAGGCAGACCCCTGTTTGACTGGCTTGCTTGAGCCCACCACAGAAATTCCTTTTGAAGGCATGGAATGAGTGGTATCAAGGTTTCCAGTCTGTGACTGTGCTGAGTCCATAAACTCCTTAGGTACCATTGTAGTTTCCTCATATGTAGTCTTGCTTGTGGAATCAGAAGGATGCAAGAAGCCATGTAACCCAGGGCCTGCAGGATTTTCCTTGCAGTCAGCTGGGTTTATCTTGTCAGATTTTTGAAGTAATCTGGTAGTTGGCTTTGTTTTTCTTCTGTGAGGAAGGCCATTTGGGTGGTTGTATCTAGATCTGCACCCAGGAAGGTTATTCTTTGGGATGGAACAAGTCTTGATTTGTGAAAGTTGACTGTATATCCCAAGGCCTGAAGTAGGTGGATGGCATAATTCAAGTGTTTTACCAAAGTTTGCTGGCTGTCCGCTTGTATAAGGCAGTCATCCAGATATGGGTATATTTGAATCCCCTGAAGTCTGCAGTGTGCAATTACTGATGCCAGGCATTTCGTGAATACTCTGGGCGCAGTAGATAAGCCAAAGGGCAATGCTGAGAATTGATAATGCTCTGACCCTGCAAGAAATCTGAGGTGTCTTCTGCAACTTTGTCTGATAGGGACATGCAGGTATGCCTCCTTGAGGTCTAGAGTTACCAGCCAAGACCCCTTGCCCAGCATGGGAAGGAGCTGCTGTAGAGTCAGCATTTTGAACTTTGGCACAATGAGATAAGTATTCAGTGTGGACAAGTCGAGAATAGGCCTCCATTGTTTTTCTTTTCTTGGAACAAGGAATAGCCTGGAATAAAATCCTTGGCCTTGTTCTGAGAGAGGAACCTTTTCTATAGCTTTCATTTGTATTAAGCTGGAAATTTGTTTCAAAGCCTCTGCCCTTTGATTCAGTGGCAGGTCTGGCATGCCCTTTCTTTTTGATAATGTGTGGAAATGAAACCTGTATCCTTTGTCTATTATTTGTAGTGTCCATTTGTCCCTTGTAATACTGTGCCAATTTTCTGAGAATAAAGAAAGCTTTCCGCCCAAAGGTGCTTCCAATTGAGCCCTGGTTGGCGGTGTCAAAGTAAAGTCATTGAGCCTGTCCTTGTGCAGCAGTTGAAGGTCCTGCATTACCTCTCTGGTTGGGAGGCTGCCATTGACGTCCTCTGTAGGAGCCTCTAGCTTGCCCTCTACCTCTGGCACGCCTGTTCTTGCCTCTCTGAAACCTCTCTGTGTCTGGAAAGGACCAATTCTTGGAAGGCCAATTCCTGCTGAATCTTGGTGGTTGTACTTGGAGAAAATCTTTGACTGTTTGTACGGATTTTGCCTTTTCTTCAAATTTCTTTAGGACCTCCTGAGCCGTGGAGCCAAATAACTTTTGCTTTTCCAGAGGAGCATCCAGCAGCTTTGCTTTAACATGGTCTGGCAGAGATTCTTCCTTCAGCCAGGCATGCCTACGTATGACTGCGCCAGTCATAGCTGACCTACATGAAGCTTCCAATGCATCATAACCACATTGCAAGAAATGGTTGCTAACCTGTTGTGAGTTATGTACCAGATCCTGAAGTGACTTGCAGTCTAGGGGGTCAGGTGAAGACAGTTTTTTATGCAATTCATCTAACAAATACTCTTGGTACTGTATCATATGAAATTGACAATTTAATGCCCTCATAGAAAGAGTAGCAGAAGTATACACTTTTTTACCCCATCTCTCTAAAGCTCTGGACTCCCTTTCAGAGGAGAGAGGATTTTTAGCAGTGGAAGCTGCAACCCCTTTAGGGCCCTGGGAAATAGTTTCTGGATCAGCAGAGTGGGCCTTGTAAAGGTAAAGATGTGAGTCCGGGACCCTGTAGTACCTATCGGGTTTGGCAGGAGCCGGAGGGAGAGAATCAGGGGTTGTGCTAGAGTCAGAGTACACATCATCAATGACATTCAAAACAGGAGGAATAGCTAAAGGTCTATGCTGAGGCAAATGTAAAAAGGTCCTTAATCTTTTCCTGGAATCAGAGAATTCCTGGCCCTGCCATTGGAAATGCTCTCTCATGGTGTGTAGTGTCTCCCCAAAGGAAAACTCTTCAGGAGGGGAGGCCGAGGGAATAGATTCCTCTGCATCAGAATCCTCGTAGGCCGAATAAGGCACCTCCTGGTGGTCCGAGAGAGTAGAGCCATCAGAGGCCTCATCTGAGGAGTGGGGATCAGAGGGCTCAACCCTGGGCCTTTTGTCTGGAGAAGGTTGAGAGCCCCTGTCCGGATGAGGTTGAGAACCCCTAATTAAAGAGATAAGATCCTCTGCTAAGGTTAGAATCTGTGAACCAGTAGAGGGTCCCTGAGGGATAACCTTGAGAGGCAAAGCTTTTGAGAGTTTGGCAGCTTTTGCCCTGGAGAATGCCTTAATGGACATGGATGCAGGAGGCCTGGCTGCACCACGTGCTGGTGTAGATTTGTCTAAAGGAATGGTGTCAGAAGGTTCCAGGACACCAGTTTCTGTAGGAAATTCAATAACCGACTCAGCCGGGGCCTCCGGGACCGAGGTAGTCGGTTGAGCGGTTTCGGTAATTGGAAGTACCAATGACTCGGTTTCAGCCGAGACCGAGACACTCGCGGTAGGCCTGGCTGTGGTTTCAGCTGAAACCGCGGCCCGCTTGTGTCAGTCCTTGTCCTTCCGTTTCTTAACTAAATGAGAAGTCGGAGTCTCCGACGGCATCTTATACGAAAAACTAGCCCCAAAAAATTCCTCTGCAAACTCCGCCCGACGTCTAAGAGTGCGTCGGTTGAAGGAAGCACAGGCTGAACAGGCCGAGATGTCATGGTCTGGGCCTAGGCAGGGGAGGCAGTAAGAGTGGAAATCCTTATGAGGTATTTGTTTCCCACAAGTTAAACAATTATTAACTTTATCTGACATCGGCTGAGACAAGAAAGTGTCCCCAATGGGGTACTTAGCTTTTTGAAGTCTTCGGTAGCTGAATTACAGGAGCTGGCCGACCGGCACTTGCGAACTGCTTCTGCTTCGGGCACCACGCGGCAAGAAAGACTGAGGAAGATGGCGTCGGCTGATGCTTTTATACCCCAGGTGCTCTGACGTCGGGGAAAGTGCGACATCAGCCGACGCCGGACCCAGACTTTGGAATCCGGCCGACCGAAGGGCTGCATGAGGCAGGACAACCCATATGTGATGACTGCAGATGCATCCTTGAAGGACATCTCAGAACCAAAGGCAGTAGCTCTAGTTACTGGGGCTGTCTAGGGAGGATTATAGTGGAATTTCTTTAGATTACTAAGTAGGATTACCTACACTCAAAATTAACAGTCTGTATGTGTGTGTGTGTGGGGAGGGGGGGGGGGCTGTTCATTCAGTCCCTGAGCACAGAAGTTTTTATTTGGGCTGATACTGCCAGCTTTATATTGAGAAATTCACAGATCTGTTATCCAGTTTAATAAGGCAGGGTGATTTTCAAGAAGAATCAGTATTGAAGGGTATTAGGGCCCCTAGTTGGGGTGTTTACTCTCTGTCTGAAGCATTTCACATTTACAAGGTCAAGGAAGCACCAGTCAAGCTTAAATTTGTTGTGCAAGTCTGCTAGATGACTGCTGATGGGTAACAGACATCACCCAGTATAAATGTAGTTGAATTACTAGTGACAGCAGGGCATTGAGACAGCTACTGTGGTCAGCAGCAGACATTGGGGTGATCTGCAAGTCTAAATGTAAACAATTCCCTGAGTAAAAAAAGAATACACTTATGTAAAGATGTGCAGATCACAAAAATAAATAAAACACTGACAATGCAGGCAAGCAAGGAAATTATAAAAGAGGAGAAAAGCAAATGGAGGAATTAAGAGAAGTTAAAGTTACAAAGGATAAAGTGATGAAGGGGAAAGAAACTTGAAAATGTCAGGATAGAAGGTTAAGGAATAATGGAGGAGAAGATAATAGTACAAGGGGAAGAAACCTAGTTAGAAAAAAGAGCTTGGACAAGACGGACAAACTAAAACAAGGGCTGAGAAGAAAAGAATCGCAAGAATAGGCAAAAGAAAAATGAAATACAAAGAAAAAAGGGAGAATTGGAGAAAACTGAGGCGAAACAGAATCAGATTACACAACAGGTATATGATCATTTGCAAAGAGATACGTCTTTTTAGAAAACACTAAACTGGGGAACAGAGAACTGTTTCCCAGTACTGAATAGAAGACTGTTCAAATGGTTAGCCACAGATGATGAAGTGGCCAAGTCACCATGACACTTACTAGCTTAGTTTAGCTAAGCAGGATTTAGCAAATCTCAGATATAGTTGGAAGGCAGTACCAACCAGTGGAAAAAAAGTGAGGTGCAGTTTGGGGATTACAACATATAGCAGAAACATGTCAACCCAATACCATATTCATGTACAACTTTAATTACCCCACTTTTAACTGAGAATCATTTATGACACCAAACATGCAAGCACAGAGATGAATGGACTTTGTAAACACACACTCTGTCTAAACCAGATTGTCAATACACAGACCAAGGGAGCAAACATACTGGATCTGGTCCTCACTAATATGAAAGATTGCTACACACCCCCAGTGTAATGTCATCTCATGCAAGTTCAGACCACAAAACAGTCTCCTTTTAAGTAAAAATAAAACCCAGAACCCCAGCTAGCCCTGAAATGTTCAGTTCTAGGGCTAACTTCCTACTATTAAGTGATAACCTAGCAACATGTCAAGCCACCATAAACCCTGAGAACACTGCTGCCAATACAGAACTGTTGACAGAAACCCTACACAAGCATATTATTAGCTATATAGAGGCAGCTGTACACATCAGGAAGTACAAAACTTACTCAAAAAACAAGCCACCCTGTGAAATCACATCATCAATAGGCTGTATAACAGGAGGAAGAAAATAATGGCAAAAATTAGGAGATGCAGCACCCAGAAGGATACAAGCACTCTCATCACAGTAAACAAACAACTCAGAGGACAAATAAAGTCTACGAAAACCAAATTTTTGCTAAATCTGGCCTCCCAGGCCAAGGACAATCACAAGGCATTCTTTAGCTATGTCTGCAACCTGAAAGACAATACACAATTGTGTGCAGAGCTCACTGTTAATGTAGCCACATATAGTGATCCAATCCACAAGATATAGCAAACCTCCTGGCATTCAAATTCTAACTTTACCCCTCTTTCCCCTCAGGAAACACCATCAAATATAACTCCTCTTAGTATCACTAGGGAACAGATTCTCAATGCTCTCTCTAGGACCAAGAACATTGTCTCAACAGTCCCAGACAATATCCCTAGATGCCTTCCAAATAGTATGAAACATAGCCTATCAGTCCCTTTGGAATTGCTATCTAACTGTAGCCTCCCAACATACTTTGTGCCTGAAAAAAAGGAAAACAGCAACAGTCACCTCTCTGCACAAAGGAAGCCATCTACAGATCCTGGAAACTACAGACCCATAAGTCTCACTCAACTCATATGCAGAGTCATGGAAATTATCAATAATGACACAGGAAGCCAAGACACTGGCCCACCCCAATTTAATTTCATCAAGAGCAGGTCATGCTTACTCAGTTCAGAGGACTTCTTTGAGAAGGTCACCAAAGCAATGGATGAGGGTAAAGCAGTTGACACTGTCTTCCTTGGGCATGGCCAAGGCATCTGACACAATATACCACTCGGGAATTGTTGACAAACTCAAGAGGTTAGGTATTAACCCTTATGTAATTTAGTGCATAGCCAGCTGTCTCACAAACAGGATCCAGGAATTTAGAATTCAAAAGTCCACCTCTACAAAGAGGGCATTTATAAGAGAAGCCCCTCAGGTATCAGTCCTTGGACTGGTCTTTTTATCATTTACTTCTCTGAAGTCAAGGCCAATTTCAAGGACCTCTGGCTGACTAAATTTACAGATTATTGCAAATTAGGACAGTCACAGAATACCTCATTGACATAAATGTTCTCCAGTAAGGGCTGACACAGACAAATAACTAGTGCCAGAACCATGCATTAAAACTGAATGCCAAGAAATACATAGTAGTATCTATAGGGAAGTCATCCACACCTGGTAACTATTATATTGACAACAGACCTCTAAGAGTTGAGCCAGTAGTCAGGGACTTAGGGACACGTAGAGAGTAATTTAGCCTTTGACCAACATGCTTCTGCATCAGTGAGAAAATCATTTTATGTTCTGCAACTTAAAAACAAATGCATGGCATCTAGGTCCAGAAGGTCATTGTTCCACTGTACTCAGCATTCATCAGACCTATTACTGAGTACAATGCTCCATTACATATGTACCTAGCCTGGCACATCCAACAATTTTTACATCCTCAAAGGTTCATCACTAAAAGAATACAGGGCATAAGTAACATGTCTTCTGCAGACCACCTCAAGGCCTTATCCCTGTATTCTGCCTCCTACAGGCTTTTGATGGAATGTCTATACCTGGCATATAAGGCATTGTAATACCCACCATGATGGATCTCCTCCACATCTGCAAAACAAACAGCACCAGAATTATTCATTCTAAAGACTTAAACCTTGCCTGTGATATAAATAGGACCTGCTGGCAAGACAGATATAGATCCCAGAGACTACCCCTTCTCTAGAAAAGGCTCCCCATCCACATGAAGCAATGCTTCTCCCTAACCCAATTCAACTAAATTGTTATTCCATCGTAACTTCGACAATTGTATGACGAACAAGAAATTCAACCCTGGTTTGGCACCTATGTCTCTAACTGGCGCCTGTAAATAGTTTATCTCTCAGGCCTCTGCTTATAAATATTTCATCACCCAGGCCCCTGTTTACACTTTTCAAGAGTATCAAAACTTGTCAGAGGTTTGGGATGCATGGCTAGGCTTAAAAATGCCCTTATGGTCATTAGCCGAGTACATACCTATGAACCTATGAACTGATGAAAGGATTAGGTAGATGGATGGATGACGACATCTTAATAAACCATGAAAAAATCACTGTCATGAACTGCTTTCTGAATTAGTGGCAAATGATGCAGTGGCTTCCAAACCTCCAGACTAAACATCCCCTACAGTTTAAGCGGTGTAGCTCACTGTCTTCAGTTAAACATAAGCTAGATCGCTGGAGAGCTATTCACAAATTTACTCTAGGATTAACTGTTATGACCCTCCTAGAGAAAGGAGGTACAGTCTGAGAGAGGATACTAGCAAGGTGTAAATGATAATAAAACTTAGTAGTTTTGGAATAGCTATGAATCTATGCTATTTTCCTTTACATTGACTGGAACCTTTGGAAGGAATCATAACTGAGTAAAAAGAGTAAGATATAAATTTATAGAGGAAATTACGAAATATACAGTGCCACACGTCTTCGGTAAGTAATTTTTAGAACTCTTCAGAATACTGAACACCCCTATCTCTGTAACATAAGGACATTTACAGAATGGAGAATGTCCAGAAAGGGAAGCTAAAGTGGTACAACAAATTGAGAAAACTTTGGATTCATCAAGGGAATTTATGAAAAATGTACAAACAGAAAGCATTGTTAGGGGAGAACAAAAACAAGGAAAATCTGAAGATTTCGGGAAAGACACCAATGACAATATTAGTATGTTTATTTTGCAGAGGCTGTGTTGTACAGAATGCTTAACTGAAGAAACACTGGGCTGCAAACAGAGAGAGAAGGATTCAAACATACTAGGGGTAAACATCTCGTATTAACTGGAATTCAAACGTACTAGGGGCAAACATCTGGCATTAACTGGACTTCAAATGTACTAGAGGCAAACATCTAGCATTAACTGGACTTCAAACATACTAGGGGCAAACATCTGGCCCTAACTGGAATTCAAACATACTAGGGGCAAACATCTGGCATTAACTGGAATTCAAATGTACTAAGGGCAAACATCTGGCATTAACTGGAATTCAAACATACTAGGGCAAACATTTGGCATTAACTGGAAGCAGCAGAAGGAGGTAAGTTTTACTTTTACTTTTATTACATTCCCCCCAATATAAAGTGAAACAGGTAAAAGAACAAGTATTGATATTTATCTGCATATACATGTATTTATTTATATATTTATTGATATTTGTTTACCAGGAAAGTCTGTCTGGGCACAGGTGCCTTTTTACAGAGGAGGTCTGGGGAGAAAAGCTCAAAGGTAATAATTTAATGCAATCAGAATTTACAATAATACATTTTAGAATGCAGTTTCACTGAATACATAGCATAATTGTTAGTATAATAAAATTTGTATAGATGTTCACAGACAATATACAAAATTGCATTGAGAATTTAAAAATAAATGAGTGGTGCATAAGATAGGTGGGAGTAATTCAAACAATGCATTAGAGAGGTATTAGAGGGGCTAAGCAAGTTTGTTTTAATACAGAAGCAGCGATGGGAATAACAATTTAGTTGTGCTAATAAGAAGTAGATATAGTAGTTAAAGTATTACAGCAAAGTGAAGTAGTAGAAGGGGATAAGCAGGTTAAGTGATTTAGTGCTTTAAAGGGAACTATAAGAAGGTGAATTAAAGATGTCAGGAGAAGCTAGGTCCCACATGAGGAGCAGCGAGAAAGCTAGAAGGCAGACAGGAAGTAATTTAGTACTGGTTTAAAAAGACAAAAGTGTGAAACAGACCTGACTGACATAGGAATTTTATTCCATGTTCTAGCTACATTATTGAAATACAGACTGAACCCACCAGCACATATGTGCATATACAGTTGGTTCCACTTACATGCACTTCGGATAAAAGCATAGAGTCTGTTCAGTCCCATTGTTAGTTAATGGAATTGTATTGTGGTGTATTCTGCATTAAAGCATGTTGGATAATTTCATACATCATTTTAATGCATAGCTGTCTCAAATCCCGAGTAGTTCACTGCCATGTTATTTACTCCGCATAACTGCATAGCCCTGTGTAACTGCAGGGGTATTTACATCTTCATACTGTGTCATTACATGATCATTACTTGAGCAGGAAGTCTCTCGGTTATCTAAGGGATACTGTATGCTTATGCTTAACAATTAAGAGGTTTCTAAGGATATTACAAAACTGTCAAAGGAACTTCTTAAAAAGACTATTACTTTAGCTGAGAGGGTCGACATTATTAAAAGACTTGATAATCAAGAAAGTCAGACTTCTACTGCAACATCGTTAAGTACACCCCAAAGCATAATTTCAAGAATTCTGAAAAACAGAGAAGAAATTATTAAAGAATGGCAAACAAATACCAACTCTAATTGCAAACATAAGAGGTTGGGTAAAGCTGAAGATGTCAAGGATACCCTGTTGCACTGGTCTACAAAAGCCAGAAGTCGAAAAATTCCCATTAGTGGTCCAGTGTTAATGGAAAAGGTCGACTAACTAGCCAAAAGCATGGGGGTTGAGGATTTCAAACCTATGTTTAGTTGGTTAAAGAGATGGAAGGGATGCCACAACATTATGTTCAAAAAACAACATGGTGAAAAACAAGATACAGATGATTTTGGAGCTGAGCAATGAGTGGTAGATGTTTTTCAGACATTATGAATTAGTACAATCCATGGGACATTTTCAATGCTGATGAAATGGGGTTATATTGGAGAACTACAACGGATGGTATGCTGACATTTAAACATATTGAGGCTGCTGAATCAAAGGCTGTGAAATATCGAATGATCTCAATACTAGCTTGCAATATGTATTGCAGTGAGAAGTGTGAAACTCTTGTAATAGGGAAAAGCAAAAACCCAAAGTGTTTCAAGAATGTAAAGAAGTTACCAATCACACAAAATACAAGAATTCTTGGATGACTGGTGAAATTTAGAAAGAACATCTTCTGAAAATTGACAGCTCAATGAGAAGTAAAAGAAGGAAGTTCTTGTTGCTGTGCGTCAACTGTGCTCCGCAGACCAGTGACGTAAAGTTGACAAATGTAAGACTTCGGTTCCTGCCACCAAACACCACATCCCTTATTCAACCAAAGGATCAGGGCATTATCACTTGCTTCAAGAAGCACTACCACTTACTGGTCCTGTAGCACATTGTAGATATTAGACAGTATGTCCGAATCACAGAAAACAGCAGCTGAACTTGCCAAAAAGCGATCTGTACTGGATTCATTTCACATGCAGACAGAAGCATGAAATAAAATTTCACAATCTGTGATAGTCAGCTGCTACAAGAAGGCTAGTTTTATTGTGCTGAGCCCAGACGACATCACAGACAATAGTGACAATAGCGACAGAGATCAGCACGGAAACTTTTGCACCCCTTCGGACATGACAGTGGACAAATTTGAGCAGTATGTTGCAACTGATATAGAATTTGAAACAGAAGAAATGGCTGCTGATTCTGAATTTATCCCAGAATAGTGTGCTGCTGGCAGTCGGAAAGAAGAGGAAGACAGTGATGATGAGGAGGATGTCTCCACTGCTCCAGTACACTTCCGTGACATTATTCAATCGCTGGACATACTGCACAGATTCATGGGATGAAAAGTATGTCACTCATTTTCCACTTTCTATGAACTGAAGGACATTGTATTTGATCTGAAGCAGCAAACAGCTGTCAGACATCAATAACAAGCTTTTCTCTAAACCATGACGGACTGTATAGAAAGTGTTTTATACAGTACATTTTTCTATATAGTTTGTGAAATGTATCACTGTGCACATTGCCTTAGGTAGCATAAGAAAAAAAAAGTACATTGTGAATATACAGAATAAAATCTGTTTTAGATAGAAGACGTACTATACTCATTTCTAAGATGGATGCATCAGAAAGTACAAAGGCCGAATGCTAAGCAGAATAAAGCTAGAATAAAATGAATCAAGTGAATACATGAATACGTGGTACTGAAGCCTGTGGCAGGTAGAAAAATGATTCTGTAATACCAGTTTGCAAAGAGGCTTTTTCTCCTCCAACTACAATACACACAGTAGCTGTAAATAAAGCTGTTATTAAACAACTTCCTTCTCATCTAACAGCTGTAAACAGTAACTTTTCTATAAAGTTTCAGAAATCTATCACTGTACTTGTGTGTGTGTGTGTGTGTGTGTGTGTGTGTGTGTGTGTGTGTGTGTGTGTGTGTGTGTGTGCGTGTAAGCATACTCCGCTTAAATGCATTAACTACCCTTGGTCCCAAGGCTATGCATTTAAGTGGAGGCAACTGCATATATATCTGTGTATGTGTGTGCACGCATATGTGTAGAAGATATAGATGCAGGTGCATACAAATGCATACACACACACACACACACACACACACACACACACACACATACACACACACAGAGAAAAAATGAGATTTGCTTTCAAATGCAATTTCAGAGTACAAGAAGTTTAAGTGATTTCTCAGTATCACACATAATATATTTATAGAAGATAAGCAAATTCCTTTTTGTATTTGTTTGTTTTTGATTACTGGAATAGTCCAACTATGCGTGTGCTCATTTTCATCTGAGGCCCAGAAAAAAAAGCTCCAAAAGCATTATACTTGAAGGTACAGAAAAATATAATACTTAAAAAAAAATTAAAAACAATGTTACAAAATAACATCCAGAATCAATACTGAACCAGTAACAGTACAAAATCAGTACATTTTAAGACATAGTACAAACAAATGGCATTTTAGGGAAAAAAATTACAGCAGTACTTGCAGCAGGAGCCTAAGTGCATAGGATTTAGCCTCTGTGTAGTCAGTTATTTAGGCATAATGCAGTTGGGGCTATAAGATATAAAGTAAATAATGAAACAGAAGTAGTAGGCCGACTGTAAGACTATAATGTAGAGAGGTCAACGAGAGGTTACAAAAGGTGATAAGAAATTAGCTAGGAGATAAAGAAAAGCACAGATGCTACTGTCTATCAGAATTTTAAGTCAATGAAAATATTTAGGCAGCTATACAGTATATTCCAAGAAGAGGAAGAGTGCTGAAAGGGGATTTGCTGACTAATGAGGTATAGGTGAGGAAGACGATGATTCTCAAGTAATTACACTTTACAAGCACAATACTTTTGAGATATAACAGATTATATGTACATGTAACAATACTGTAAACAGTTTGCAAAACAATTTGACTTCCTTGTGTATTATTACATCAGTTTCAGATGAGGAGTATCACCCAGCTACTTTGCTTTACCCTGTTTTTATCACAGCTTTCACTTCATAATGCTCAGAGTTTAAAACCACTATAAGATATTGTTTCACTGCCTGAGTCTATCTTCCTTATTACATCCTGGCTTTGACACTAGTGGTAGCTTAAAAGGGTCCTTGGTCCAGCTACTCATTCAGTTAATAAATAAAATAAAATAAAATGTCAAAATAACAAAAATAACCCAACTGGGTACAAAACTAATAAAATAAAACCACGACCACCAGAGTACTTCCGAAGAGTTTATCAGAGTGATGAAGCCATGTTTTAATGGTGAAAGCACTTAATGTGTGGAGCAATATTAAACGCTTTGGAAGTACTCTGGTGGTCATGGTTCTTTTATTTTATTAAAATAAAATGTCAAACTTCTCTGTACAGTGCCTTGACCATTTAGCTATACTGTGTTGCACCACTACTCTGCAGTACTACTTAGAGAAGGTGACCATGTTTTAAATAAGAGCGTACAAAAAAATAAAGGAACATGCATACTTTCCGTGGTGATGTAAGTCTGCAAAAAACTGACAATACTGAAAAACATTAAATAAGGTGGCAGCAAAGAAGTGAAAGATAACCACAATCGCCCTTGCATCTTAGAGTTAAGTGCTCCATTATTATAGGAAATATAATATTCAACAGGAATATGACAGAGTGAGAGGAATATAAACAATACCAGGGTCAAGAGAATGAGCACTGTTCTCCATATTTAAGTTATAAAGTAAGTGCATAAGGTACAAAGTAAACTGTATTCAGTAAACTGTTTCTCTTCTCCAATAATATCAGAAAGAGTACTTGCTGTCATTGCCGCTTTATACTTACTGATGTAACAATTAGGAAAGACTTAGACAAGATACAAGAGGTGTGCATGCATCAATAACTGGTTACACAATAGGATACAGAGATTCATGGTAAATGTAGTCCACTCATATGAAAAGCTAGGAGAAATCAAAGAAGTAGTTCCCAGTCCCTTGGCATAGTACAATGAAGCAAAGAAAGCAGATCAGAGGACCAATATTGGACTAGAAGTGCAGGCACTGAGAGGATGAAAGAAAAAGCCAATGTCAGCTCATCCATCTTGGTGGGGACGGGGCTCTGGTTTGCTGCTTAGGGAGTGCGCAGCCTATAGGAAGCTCTAGCTGTTGAACCTGTGAATTATAGGTTCATAGGTTTTTACTAAGCTTATGGAAAAAGGAAACAATCAGGAAGCTCAGCCATGTCACCCAATACTAGTGGGAGACCAACAATGTCTGCCATTAAGTAGACTTTCTTCATATATTATTTGTCTTCTAAGCACATACTGCCAGCAATGTGCTACATATACCAGTGACATTGTCTGTGGTTACACACATGCTGCCCATGGCAAGCAGCTGTTATATGGAGGTCAAGCAGCTGCCACAGCAGTTACGACTCCAAGGGTCAGTTGGGAAATCTGCAGGGTAAGGCAGACTGACACACTCCTACACGCCTTGCCTTCCACCTCTCACCTATGTGGGGAACAAATAGACAAATAACACCCACCAATCAGGGAATTAATGGACCACATGGATCTTGCCTTCACTGTAGGTTCCAAGTTCCAGCCCTGAGATAGCAACAAATGGTTTGGTGGAAGACAAAAAGGGAATCCCCTAAGTATAATCCTGTGGATCAGATGACAAGAAAATGGAAACACTCAGGCTGGGTAATCATTTTCACTGTCTTTATAAATACCTTTACAGAAGTTTCTGGAAGGAAAGGTCTGCATTATTTGTCAATAACACCATGATATGAAGTAGTGCTGATAAATAAGGAGGTGTTTTGCCTTTAACAATCAAAATAATGTTTGTCTGTTACTGATAATATCAGAGACTTGGAAGCAATGTTTCCAGCAAAAGATTTCAACTGAACACGAACATTAAAAATATGGTAAGACAGTTTATTCTTGTCCATGTATAAATATTCAAAATAAAAAAATATATAGTTTCAGACAGACAGCATGTTGTTACATCACAGATCAATGACTGCAGGTGATACAAACATGTGTGTGTGTACTTCTGTCTGTAAGGAGCTAAATAATTCACAAATGACAACGTGAAGGTGCTATAGGTACTAAGGCTTTCATTTAGAGAGAGGTTAGAATTTCACAAAGATATTTCACTGCATAGGGTGCACAAATAATACAGTTGCTTAATTCAAATAGTGATTTGGCTTTAAGTAATGCATTTAATAAAAAAAATGGGAGTCTTAGACTTTTATTTCTTCTGTGAATCATGTAATGAATGCTGGTATCATGGAATTTAACAGCTCCTTATGGCATGAATTACATTTAAATGGAGCTTTCATTGCACAGTACTATCTTTGTTAGCCTAAATCTTTCCTCCTTTCTTGATGTTCACATGACTTTTATTTTATTTCAAACCAGTAATATAATCACAATAGCCACACACCAATTAACAATATCTAACAATAAGAAAATACAATATAGCTAATAATTAGTAACAAAAAAAATTATCTAAGCTAATTTATAAAAGTAAAATCAAGAATCTGCTATACTCTACAGCTAAACACATAAAATATCTACAAAAACTACTAGTAGATAAACCTACAGAACCTAATAACTACAGAAACAAGGAATGAACTACTTACAGCAATAACGATTGTTGCCAGTGATACTCGCATGACTTGATGTTAGGGTAGATATAGACAGCGATGTCTCCGTACTTTTCTTTTAGGAGTAGACTCAGTGATTCATCTAACTATTTACAGAATATACAGAAGCCAGAGACCAAAAAGATAGTAATTGAAGCAAAAGAATCATAACAATAGTTTAAACGATTAAGTAGATGAAAATGACAAATCAATAAAGGCCAAAACATTTGTCCAATGAGTACTCCTTAGCTTTTTGGAAAAATTCTTATTTCTTTTAATCTGACTTCTTTAATTGCAACTTCCTTTAGAACAGTTAGGAAGTCTTCAAATTTTATGTCCAAATTTTTCCAGTTCCTAGTAATAGTTTTCCTATTTACTGCTAGTATTGTTCAGGTTGAGTAAGAGAAGTCTTTCTTTCATGTGTCTATTCCTAGAACATTTAAAAGAATCATTTTGTTTGTTGAAATAAATGTATCATTCCATAATACTTTGAAAAAATCTTGAATTTTTATCCAAAAATTCTGAACTATATGGCAATCAATAAACATATGTGACCAATTTGCTTTAATGTGTTTATTACATCTCCAACAGCCTACAGGGTTATCTCTTGTGATTTTAGCAATTCTAGCTTCAGTTATAAATTATCTAAATAAATATTTCCAATTAAACATACTCCTTTGAATCTTTAATTCCCTTTTCAATAAATAAAAGCTTTATGAATAAATTATTTCCTAATATTATAAACCCTTGGAATAATACATTTCTTTATTGTGGTGTTTTGAAGGACTTACATGTAAGTCTGCTGAAACCATTTGCTTAGAATTTAATATAAACAACAATGATTTAACTTATTTACAAATAAAGTTTTAACAACAATCCAGACAAAGATTTCAATTTTTTCAAATTCAGATAAAGTTGAAGTTCCTGAATGGATAGTGATGCTATTTGAAATTACATACAAACATCAATAATTTAATAATTTAATTTTGAAAATATACCAAATCTTAGGCAAGGATTTCTTAAATTTAGATAAGAATTTCTGGAACTCTTTTACTAAAGAATTGCCTATTAACCTTCACTGATCAAAGTAAAAATCAACTTATTTCCTCTATTCATATGATTTATTTAGTTTTCTAATCAGAAAAAAGGTATTCAGTCTCCAATTAACCATAAGTCAGAACTCACACATAGCAAAAGACCTGGGTTTGTAATTGGACATGAAGGTAAAAACTACCACTGCTATTCTATCCACTAGCACACAGTTTGTGAAGCAAATATATTAAATTGGGTGCTACATGTAAGTTAGCTTGTTGAAAAACAAAATAATCTGTTTTACCCTAGCCTGGGCCTATATGATATGAGCGAATCTCACAAATTGTGAATGCTCATAATATCGAACATGCCTGACCTCAAAGTGTTTTTTCTGAGATAGCGGTACAGTGAAGAATGGGATATTTGCCCTTTCCTCACTGTAGTGCGCTCTCGGAGTTGGAATATATATTTAGTGGAGGGTGTGGGGGGCATAGCCCCCCCACAATAGGAAGTTTGAGGTCCGCTACATTCGATATTATGAGCATTCGCAATTTGTGTGATTTGCTCATATGATATAGACCCGTTTAGCCCATCACATGCAGCAGAACAATCTGGCCAGATTTTATTTAAGGATTTTCTGACATATCAACAGTGGCTATAGCATGCACTCACTTATTTAAATCTTTCTGAGGGTAACTTTTAAACAATACTTTCTTTCCTCACATCTTAAAATAATTGGCAAAAAAACTTCAGCATTCTGTTGTACATCATTAATTACATGGCTATCATCAATTTGTTTGCTATGATCTATGTGCAGTTTTAGTTAGGATATCTAACAGGTTTGTAGACGGCCTTTTTATTATTATCATATGTAATATGAAACATTTCATACTGCCTCTTGCACCTTCTAACTTACCTCTTACAGTCCTGAGAAGCTTGTTTGAACAGAAGGGTGTTATGACCTGATGTAGTATCCACAAATGTTTCTTTCTTTTCAAAATTGTATTAAGCTTAGAGTGCCACTAAGAGGCATTTGATTTTCCTGAGTGCTGTGCTGGGTGAGATATGGTAACATGGTTTATACATTAAATCGTTCATTTTTGCATTCATTTTATCCCAACATTTTTTATCTGTTGCTGAATAAAGGTCATAATAGTACTGTCATTCTGCAGTATCACAATAAGGAGCATTGTAATTAGCCGTACACAATAAGCTTGAATGAATTACCTTAGCATTTATTTTATATGAGTATAGACTCACTAACCAGTCTGTGCATATGTACCCAATGATTCTGTAGGGGTTACGTTGCTGATACTGAGCTTCTCCAGAAAGCACTAAATCTAGCTATTTCATAACAAGACCGAAAGGACCTTTTGTGCTCCCCTTCAGAGAGTGAACCTTTCCCATCTTGCTAATGGCATGTTTAAATTTGCCATTATTATAGTACATCTGATATTAATAATATAGTAACTGTGTAAAGTTATCATGGATTTTCAGTCCCATACATAGGTTGCTACAATGGGCAGCCACTGTAATAGATGGATTTGTGATAGAATTCTTCCAGTTAAAATTTCTGCCAAGTTGTTAACCATGGTTTAAGCAGATGCTCAGTGTTGAATCACACAGTTAAAACTCACAAGGAATTCTCACTGTGGTAACTGTGCTATCCAACAAAGCTTCTCATAATAAATGGTGGACTCCTCTCTCTGAACCATGTCTCAATGAAGATTCCTATGTCCCCATTGACACTCATGTATATTCACAGTTTACAGTCATATTTAGGGAACTTCTAAAAAGACTTGATTAGTTTAATTAATGTTGATCCTAAGATATTATTGATCACATCTGAGATAGTGTCTAACTCCAGCAAGTAAAAGTGTTTTACCAAACAAATAATATGTTTGTTCCTCTTCATATATGCCAAACTCTCATTAAACTGTTCAAAGTGCTCACATTCTGAATGTTTTGAATTGAATACATTTTCTTTGCAAACATGCAGTATTTCCTGTACCATACTTATAATTTCTAATATGTAATGGTTTCTGACATTGTTTCTTGCCACAACAAACACTTCTTTGAAACTTGTCATTCAATAGTTTCTAAATACCATCTTTCTTGTCTCTAAATACATACTCTAAATACATATCCCTTAAGAATATTACAGTGATCTAACCCTGTTTTATTCTTAGTATTCTTGGTATAATATTCCGAACAACCTTCAGCGTTGAGTCTACAATTGCCAGGAGCTCATTGTTATAAGACCTACACCTGGCATATTTGAATGTGAAATTAACTAGCTTGTGATCTGCTATTCATTTTCTCATGTAAGGCAGACCCAGCAGAGCTGCCTTTGCCTTTTGAGAGTTCACTGTTATGTACTTTTAGTTCCTCTGAATCTATGTTTCCACCTAAAACGTTTATTCTGTTTCATTTCCACTTAGCCATCATAAACTCATCCACTTGCTCACATTCTCTCCTGGAAGAATCATCTGAGCTTATTGATTTGAAGGATTGTTGTTATATATGGTGTTCTTTTTTGTTGTTCTCTGAAACTACTTGACCTGTTATCTGAATGTTGTGTTTTGCGGGGTGTCTACATGGGTTAAATTTGATTCTTCAACAGGCTGAATAAATTAATTTACCTCACTGAATTTATTGCTATCATATTTTAAACAAATAAAGTCAGAATCTCCATGTATATTTTTCCAAAATGCTTTTTGAGGTCTTATCACCTTGTACCATTTTAGTAGATACTTGCTTTTCTGCAACTGTCTCATGGGATATCTACCACATCTATCAGCATTTTGAAGGTGTTGCACTCCTTTAAACAGTCTGTTTTGAAATAAATCAGCAAAAAAAGTATCCATTCATTTTCTCCATGAAAGTACTGTTGTGCTAGTTTTGGTATGAAAGTGAAAGTAGCACCCTAAACTTGGAATGTCCTCAAAGGCAGTTTTAATAGAAAATGAAATAAAAATAATTTTTTGCCAAATGCTGAAGTTAGAACACTGTGCCTACCCTTTGTCCCTGTGCATGTTTTGCACAGATGAAACAATCACTAATAGTTACAAAGTTCTTTTCTGCACTGAAAGATAAGCACACTTTCCCTTACTACCTCCTACCTCTAATTTTGCTTAGTTAAGTAGCCACAAAATCATGTGAAAAAAACGGTAGGACTTTGCAGAGCTAGCTGTAGCACACTGGGAAAATACAGTCTTGATACACTAGTAATTTCGTTTTTTTACAGCTGCACATAATTAAAGAACTTTGATACCCTTACTAACTGTGCAATACAATAGACATAACTGGACAAACACTGGTCAAATACTTCTCCTTTTGGTACCCATAGCTTAACTAGGCAGAGCAGTTATATTCACAAGTATCCCCAATAACAGAAATCAAGACCAAACCAATCTGGATCAGTGAAAAGTAACACTTACATTGTGTTGCACTGCCCACTATCCTAATTTGGTGTCAGACATACCTCTCAACTGCCAAGATGTTTGCAGAATGTCCAGATTTTTGCCTCAAATATTTGGTCTGTTCCGCATAAAATTTGTAGTTTTCTCAAAAATATTAATATAAATTTGAGTTTGTCCCTGTTTCTAGCCCTTTGTCCACCCATTATGTTTGGCTTTCTCCAGATTTCTTGCACTAAGAAGTTCAGAAGTATGATACTTAACAGGTCCTGTAACAAACTCCATATGAGGCCAGAACATAAAGCTTGTTTATAGATGTCGAAGTTGAAGTTCTAAGGTGTTTTACTTAATGTCTCAATGGCAGTAATCTGCTACTGACATAGGCAGGAACTCAATCACTTTACACAATTAAAATACAAATGAAAACTTACACATTGGTGTCCGCTTCCCTGTCATTATTCTGGCTATAATGCCTGCCAAACACATGCAAAGCACAACTTTGTGTTTTAGCATCACTATGTGACAACTCCCAGCTGGTGAAAGCTTAATAACGGTAAGAGCAACAGCCTACCAATCAATGACTCCTATTCTAATTAGTGACTAGGCCACTCTCTAAATCAGCTGGCCCAAATATTACCCAATCCATAACACTTATTCTAAACAGAGACTTAACCTCCCCTCCAATCAGCTGGCCCAAATATTAGCTAATCCATTACCCTTGTTCTAAACAGGGTCTTGACCTCCCCTCCAACCAGCAGGCCCAACTATAAGCCAACCAGCAGGCCCAACTATAAGCCAATCAGGAACCATAGCCCTAGTCCCAATCATAAGGACTGTTTTCCACCACACCCCCTTGTTTAAGGTCATTTAAACAACTAGAATTGTAATTGTTTTACAGGATATAAACATTGTATCTGATGAAGTCTGAGAGTGAAAGCATTCATTACTTTGAATAAACTGGACAACTTAAAACACAAAGAAGGATTGTTTTATGTTTTTATTAACTGATTTTCAGAATGTGTACATTCTACTCAGGTTAGCTGTCTGCCTGAAAAATACCTACAGGAATACAACAGTGGATTACTTTGAACAAAGAGGCTTTTCTTTTCTTTACTTAGTTAAACTGGTATTGGAAGAATATTTACTCTTTTCAAATATTGCATTTACATACCTGCTTTGCAGTGTACCCTATTTTTTATGGAATCGCATGTATCTGTGTTATACTTTATTCCACTATTAAATTAAACATATCCTTTTTATCCTTCCCTAAACAGAGTCTCTTTTTCTACCTGCAGGAACCTTCATTTCCTTCCTCTGTCATGCTTGCTGCAAGGAAGAACTAAGGTTTGTCATTTTGCAAGATCACACTCATAAATCCCGGGCAATGATTAAGTGACAGATATACAGTAAACTTAAATATTAATATTTTATGCTTGCTTATAGTTAGGTGCAGTGCGCAACTGCATGCTCATAATGCAATTCCATATGGAAGTAAAATACATATTCGATTGTTTGTTCTAACTTTTTATGTCAGATATACTATATCAAACATTCTCTGCTTGAGAGTATTTCACATTATCTGAGTTAGTCTCTCTTTCTCTCTCTCTCTCTCTATATATATATATATATATATATATAGAGAGAGAGAGAGAGAGAGAGAGCAGGGTTAGGGCAGTAAAGGGGCAGCCCCACAAAAAAAAAACAAAAAGAAAAAAACACTGTAATGGCATTACAAAGTTTGAAATTAGCTACATTTCTTTAAAATTACACTACAGATTTTTGTAGGACATGATATAAAATTACAGGTCTTGCACTTCCAATAGAGAGCTGTACTTTGCTTCTTTTGAAATCGTGAGGATCCCAACTGTATTACTCAAAACACTAAGTTTAAAATTGTGAAAAGAGAAGTGTATCTATTAAGTCCAAAGATACTGTACCCTGAAATATTCCTCTTACTCAGTGGTGCAGATATCATTTATTAAGTTTTTTGATATAACACTCCTCCCCTACACAAGTGTTCAATTACTGGAGCTTTTATGCATCAGCACTGTGAATGGGAGCTTCCAACAGCACCTGTCCAGACTGGATGAAGCCAAGCCATCCTTCCTGTAAAAGAAGATAAAGGTGAGAGAGACAGAGACAGGGGCAGGCTGAGACCTGAAAGAGCTCATGAGCTCAACATTAGGAGGAGGAATGACTTGGAATTTGATACTCTCACCAGAGTAGAGAAAGAGAGAGAAAGAGGAGAGCTGGAAAAGGAGCTCTTACCAGTGAGAGCAAGAATACATAAAGCCAAAGAGAACATGATGTTTGAAGACCTAAAGAAAATAAGGCAGCTGATAGCTGGTAAGCCAAGGGAGTTTATAAGACTGAGCTTATAATGCCTTGACTTCTAGGAAAAAAACTGGAGGAAGAATCTCCAAGGAGCAAAAGGCCTGAATGTTGCTCCTGAAAAATGAAATGAAGAGCTCTCTTGTTCTCACAGAGAGTTGTCAGGAACTGCATGAACTACTGTCTTTTAATGCCTTGCAGAATAGACTTTTATTCTGAAATGCTTTACTACAGATTTATCTGCATCTGAAAATTATGTGAGTTTATGAACTACTGTGTTGTATACCTTACTGAATAGATTGTCATGATGCAATATGTTGTTGAATGTTACCTGCATTTGAATAGCAAGTGAATTGATGTACTCTGCATTTTAGACTTATTCCCTATTTTTGCTTTCTATTGTAGAAAAGGGGTCTACTACAAGCACTTGTGTGCTATATGTTCGTTGATCGAATAGGTAACTGTTCAAAGTATCACTTACTTGATCTCTATTAACTACTTAGCTTCCATAGTCTCTAACCTTAAAACTCCCTTCCCACTACCTGAACCTAAAACTGCAACCTCTTGCCTAAACCTAAAACTTCCTTCCTGCTCCCTAAACCTAGGACTCCCTTCCTGCTTCTTCACCATAAAACTCCCTTCCTGCTTTCTAACATTCTAATTCCTTTAACTAAACCTAACACTCCCTTCCCACTCCTTAATCCTAACCGCCTCCCACTCCCTCCCCACAGCTGCCTACCCAAACTCATTTCTGAGTGCAATCAGCATTCCCTCCACATGGCTGCCTTCCCAAACTTATTTTTGAGTGCAAGGAGCATTCCCTTCCCATGGCTGCCTGCCCAAACTCATTTCTGAGTGCAAGCAGCATTCCCTCCCCACAGCTGCCTGTCCAAACTCATTTCTGAGTGCAAGCAGCATTCCCTCCCCACAGCTGCATGTCTAAACTCATTTCTGAGTGCAAGTAGCCATTCCGCCCCATGGCTGCCTACCCAAACTCATTTCTGAGTGCAAGCAGCATTCCCTCCCCATGGCTGCCTTCCCAAACTCATTTCTGAGTGCAAGCAGCATTCCCTCCCCACAGCTGCTTGCCTAAACTCATTTCTGAGCGCAAGCAGCATTCCCTCCCCACAGCTGCCTACCCAAACTCATTTCTGAGTGCAAGCAGAATTCCCTCCCCACGGCTGCTTGCCTAAACTCATTTCTGAGTGCAAGCAGCATTCCCTCCCCACGGCTGCCTGCCCAAATTCATTTCTGAGTGCAAGCAGCATTCCCTCCCCATGACTGCCTACCCAAACTCATTTCTGAGTGCAAGCAGCATTCCTTCCCCACGGCTGCCTACCCAAACTAATTTCTGAGTGCAAGCAGCATTCCCTCCCCACGGCTGCCTACCCAAACTCATTTCTGAGTGTAAGCAGCATTCCCTCCCCATGGCTGCCTGCCCAAACTCACTTTTAAGATCAAGCATGAGCAGCAACCTACACCTCCTACAATCTGCTTGAATCCCTGGCTTAGAAACAGTGGTGTTTGAACATTTGGGATGCAAGCACTTGTAGTAGAACTATAAAAAGCCATTAAACTTGGCTTCAAAGATGGTTTCATGGTATTTGGAACACTGCAAAATACTACACCTATGGTTTTCTGCAGGCAGCAAAAACATTTTTTTTTCTTTTTCACAAAAACTTTAACTTGATTTGATACCTGACGATTTACATTCTACCCGAGTAATTTTTCATCCAGATAACATTGTCAGGAAAACTGTGAAGTGTGCTATGCCTAAACTGTGTTCACCAATCACAGAGGAGACTGAAGCTTTCCAGGGTTTATTTGACTATTAAAGAAGTTTGAACAGAACTAGCAGTCTAATTGCAGAATATTTTGGAAGGTGTATAGCTGCCTTCCTGAAATCAAATCCAGATGTAATTGTGTTGGTGACTATCCTTTAGCTAGATTTTAGTATACTTAAATTACAGCCACCACCTTAACAGAAGAACTGATTATATTTAAGGTGGCATGCATTGTCATAACGGTTATGCACAGCAGTTCTTGTACAATTTACAGACAGTATTTGTACCAAAACAAACTGTTACAACAGGTTTAAGATAATCTTATGCAGATGAGGGAACAATGAGGTGCAAATTAGGAATATGTGAACAATATGTGACTCTCTTTGTAAATGAGTCTCTTTTCCTAATTTATTTGCAAATTGTAGTTGTTTTTTGATATGTATCTGTGGCATCCACAGGTAGGTTATAAAAAACGGGTCCATGTCAGATGGAAAACCCTCTATAATGACCTTACAGTGATGCGGCACCTAGAACTTCACTGAGAGGTTCTACCATGCGTTGTGGATGTCTGACAAGGCCTGACTGCCTTTTTGTTCTTCTTTTTCTTCTTCTAAGAATCCACATGAGTACTTGTGCCATTTTCACTGGAGACACATGGTATATGTCCTGCTGAATCAGCATATAAGAGGACAGTCCCTTGTCCATGTCCAGCTGTGTCCTCATTGTTTGTCTGGTAAGTCTTTACTAGTGTGCATATTGAGATTAACAAAGATGCTTTGGTTGCAACTATACTATGAATGAGGTTACCCATGGCATTGTTCCTGGCCTCTGCCATGCCCATGTACTGGTGAATTTCCTCAGGTATACCCAGTATATTCTTACCATCTCTACCTGATTCTCAGTAATACTAATCCAGGCCTGAACTATGTCACAGCACATACACTGCTGGGTAGATAAGGCCCTGCATGTCTCTGGAACAAACTGTTTAATATGTCTTCACCTGGCACCCCTGTGCTTAGGTGTAACTGTGGTTACTGCTAGCACTGAAAGGCTGGTCTCTCTTCATCAAGGAGTTCAGGCTATGCAGAAGAAACCAGGGTTGCTATAAACTTATTTACTCATGATACTGAGTGCATGAGCCTGTGACACTGTCAATAGAGTTAGCCACCTGCCGTAAGGTTGAGGCCACTGCCAGTACACTTCATGACTTTGTGCCACTGCCCAGAGGCTGTGTCATGAGACTGAGAGTAATGACATCATCATCATCAGCCATTCTGCTATCAACATCAGCCTGCTGCAGCGCAGTGCAGCAGAGAATTCAATTGGTTCTGGTGCTGACCCTGTGAAGAAATAAGTCTAGATATAGTTAATGTAACCAGTGACAGTTACATATGACTTTTTCTTACAGGTGTGATGACAGCACTTATATTATAGTGTCTGTAAAGTTCATGCTGCAGCTGATGTTCATGGAGTACCTTGTGAGGAAACATTTGAGAGTTATATGTACAGAGGTAGGGGCAGCTCGTGCTATCGGACTGCCGGACTGCAGCCCTCCCACCTAGAAAAAACAAAAGAAAAATCTGTGAAACAAGAAAACAAAAAAAAATCACGAGTCCCGACTCCTCTGCACATGCATGGACACATTGGGGAACTCAGACTGCCTTTATCAGCAGTCTGGATACAGACAAAGAGGTACCCAGCAATCTGTGCTGTGAGATACCCAGGAATCTGTGCAGTGATGACTGCACAGAACAGAGAAGCTCCGGACCACTTTAGCTGCAGGCAGAACCAATGAGGACTGAGGGGTGAGCTCTCACGGGGATTTCACTGCTGCGCGGGCTTCGTTCGTATGTGGATTATACTGCTGGACAAAGGCTTCAGGTAGGTGGAGAAATGGTCGCTGGCTGGACTGTGGGCTTCATTCATGAAACAGGTAGGTGTGGATTATACTGCTGAACACATTTTTTACAGCAGGTAGGTGAAGGCTTTGCGACATGGATTATACTGCTGGACAAAGGGTAAGGGTGTGTGTGTGTGTGTGTGTGTGTGTGTGTGTGTGTGTGTGTGTGTGTGTGTGTGTGTGTGTGTGTGTGTGTGTGTGTGAAATGCCCCAGTTGTTATATACTGGTGGCTAGAGAGAACAAATGGTGGTGGGTAGAGATACTCAGGCTTGAGCCCTGTACCTTGGATGTAGGTGGCAAGGACTTGAATTCCCTATCCACCACCATTTCTAAAACAAATTGCAGATTTTTGCCTCATATTTGTTCTGTTCCTCATAAAATCTGTGGTTTCTGTATCTACATTTTTCCTTGCAAAGTCTGTAGTGCAGTGGTGCACTGGTAGCATTGCTGCCTGACATCTATAGGTTCTCTGGTTTGATTCTTGGCTGGGGTGCCTTCTATATGGAGTCTGCATGTTCTCCTGTCTTACAAAGATGTGTCTGGAGTTTCTCCCTGCTCTGCTGAAAATTGTCTTTTGTTCCAAGTCAGACTAGTTTCCTGGTTAAATGTTTAAAAATAACAGGCATTTGAATTTCAGACGTCATATTCTTCAGAAAGTACACGGTAACACAAAACTGTTTATTCTAGCAGTTGTCTAAGTTTATAACATGGATATTTGAAATTTGTCCCTATTTTTGGGACTGTATTCCTCCATTATTGGCTTCGTCCAGGAATTTTGTGCTAAGGTTGAGAGCTATCTATGGTGAGAAATGAATTCACTGAAGGTTTGGGGGCTGTATTCCCACCCCCCACCCCCCCATTACTGGCTTTGTCCACACATTTTTTGCTAAGAGGTTGAGAGCTATGGTGAGAACTGAATTCACTGAATATGTTTGGGGGCTGTATTCCCCCATTATTGGCTTTGTTCAGGTGTTTTGTGCCTAGAGGTTGACAGCTATGGTGAGAACTGAATTCACTAAATGGTAGCCATTTAAGTTTGTCTTCCTCTCTTTCTCAAAACAGCTGATTTAGCATAGTGGTATGTTTCTCTGACTGTTTTGCACAGGGTCCCCTGGGTTAAAGACGTGGCAGTGAAATGTGTGGTGGTAACACATCATTTTATTCTAGCAACTTTCCAACATTATACAAGCAATGTTTAAAATGTGTCCCTGGTTTTTGGGCTTTTGTCCCCCCCACCCCAATAAATTTCAGCTTTTTCCAGATTTCTTGTGCTGCAAAGTTCAGATACAACTACGTGTCGAGTAGATTTTACAAGGAGCTGAGAGCTGCAGGGGAACAAAACTTTAGTGCTGCTTATTCGGAGTCTGCTTGCATTGTTAACAGCACAACAGGTAGTGTACTTGCTTTTGATGCAGAAGGCTGTGGGTTCTACTCCCACAGTAGATAGATGCATTGCTGATACTGTACTGTGTTGTAAAGTGGGTGGATGCTGCAGTCCTTTTTGGCAAAGATACCTAGAGTAGTAACTATGAACCTGTTATCAGTTTGCCATACAGTCCCTATTGCGATATTACTAGCTTATCATTTTTTTTAATGCATGCAACATAGGGAATTTATTCCTCAAGGGCAACAGGCACTTTATTTGTAGGTGAATAAACAATGACATATAAAGTTGTTTGCTAGCAGCAGCCTCTTCATTGTTACAGATTTCTTTAATGTGGAATTATTTAGATGACTTTTACTACTTCAGAAATTGTGCATATTTACTGATACTGGTGGACTGTAGAAGGTTGAGTAGACTTTTATGATGGAAATGTTCTGAATTGGGTAGTTTTGTCATTGGTGCATGCATTTTATTTCATTGTTTACTGGAAAAATGTTCAAAACAATAAATTTAAAATGCCCTCTAACAACTGTACTGTATTGTATAAGGAATACAATTTAACACAATCGAGAAGGTGTATCAAAGAGCATGTGTATGTTTCATGTTCAAGGGGCCTATGATTTGAAAACAGCCCAAAGTTAATCTTTATCTGACACTGGCAAAATGTATTTTCTTTGAATGTGGGTTTCAATGCTGTTTCAATGCATGTGAGTTTCAAGGGCAGAGAAGTTTTAATGCTAAGTCTGTTTTCATTGTGAGACTGCAATTGCTTTGTTTAGCAGATATCTATTGGGGTTTGTGCTGTAAAAATACAAAATAAAACTTTCAAATGCAATCCAAATCATTGCAGAAGTAAAGCAGTATGCACATTACAGTGTTTATGGTAAATGGGGCAAAATAACCAAGGAATGGGACATTGGAATGGTTGCAGGGGGAGGCTCCAATCGACCATGATTTTGAGAGGGGAAGAGCAGCAAACTCAGACAGCCCCAGTTGAACTATACCTCTCAGCTGTCCATATTTTTGCAGAATGAATAGATATTTGCTTCTTATTTTTGGTTTGTTCCTCATAAAATGTGTGGTTTTCTGGCAAATCATTTAGGAATGAAGTCACTAAATAACAGACATTGAGGTTTACATCATAACCTTCAGAAAAATGCATGCTAAAGCAAGACCTGTTTTTCTATCAACTGTCTTAAGTTTATACAAGAGCAATTTTTAGTAGTGTTTGTATGTTCCCCCAATATATTTGGCCTTGTCCAGATTTCCTGCATTAACAGGTTGAGAGGTACGTGCAAATAAAATTGCTTTATAGAATTAGGTATATCCAAACCTCTCAACTGTCCCTGATTTTGGCTCAAAATGTTGCTCTTCCCCTAATAATCCCTCTGCAAAATGGCAATTTTGGAAGAAAACATGGAGGGTTTACAATTAATAAATAACTGTAATAATCAGTTATAGATTACTTTTATTTCAGAAATGCATGTAGATTCTTTTATTTTGTCAGCTGCTCAAGTTAGCAGTACTAATATTAAAAAGTGTCCCTTCTTTGACAGGTTCCCAGCTGTATTGTGTGGCTATTTTATATTTTTACATCAAATATTTGGTCCATTTTTCATAAAATTGTGTTTTTTTGTCAAATTAGTGGCAAATCATTAAAGACTGAAGTTAGAAAATAATGAAAGACATTTGAGTTTCAGATTTCGTACCTTTCAGAAAATTCATACTAATACAAGACCTACTATTCTATTATCTTTTAAGTTTATAAGAGCAATATTTAAAAATTGTCCTTATTTTAGGGCCTTTGTCCCACTTCTATGTATGGCTTTGTCCAGATTTCTTGCTCTGAGGTTGAGAGGTATGACAAATGGGTCAGGGCCATTGCAAATTGTGACAAACTATTTATTTGCACCCCACTCCCCCAAGTAGTGACTCTGGATGTGTCCAAGCAAGGCAAGGTGCAGTTATGCAGTGTAAATGTGCAGACTACCCCCCCCCCCATCCAAGGTAAACACAAGTACTACAGTGGCTTTTCATCTGTCATTGATTTTGCAGAATGTTCTGGTTTCTGTCATATTTTTATACTGTTGATTTATGTTTATTATTATTATGTAAATGCCTTTTGCTCTGTGTTTAAGTAGCAGTGATTTAATGACCATCATGTAAGCTTGTCTGATATTGTAAGATGCAAGTAAGTTTTAATAAGCAGTATTGCCAACATTGAAAGCCTTTCTGTTGTTGCCATGCAGAGAATACTTACATAACTAGATAATGTATAAGCCCTGGGTATTGAAATGCATATGACAGTATTTGTAATAAAGGACAGGATTACATTATGTTAAGCTCATTACAGGCTTTACCTGCAAACTAAACAGAATGTGTGGTCCATATCCTGTGCAGTAATCCTTTAAGCAATATATGTTGAGCTTGTTTCTTGTTTGCTTTTCATTTTTTACTTTGATCATGTTTTCCCCATTTAACAAGTAGATAGTTGTTAGGAAGCAGGTCTTTTTTGGATAATAAATTTTTTACAAGGGGGGGGTATCACAGAGATTGCTACTTTTAGCATGTTACTTGGTACTTTAATAAAGCTGAATTTAAATTATAATTAGAAATGGAGTGCAAGGAGAAGTGATTTGAGTTAAGTGCTGCTTGTTTTTCTTATACTTGATTTTGATTGGCATTCCGGTAATGTATTTAAAAAGTAATTTATTTTTTCATGCCTCACATCCTTTTTGTTTCCATCTAGATATTAAGCAAGCTGTCATGCAGCCAATGGATTGAAATATTTTTTTTTCTTCTACACTTAATTTTATCTTGATTGGACTCTCATAATGATGGTTTGGCACCCAGGGCAGCGTATTTAATTAAAGTTTTTTGTGGTTTTGAGCATAGCCCCTCCCCTTTCTAGATGGTCACACCCATTCCCATTGACCCCAACCATTCAGCTGTCGCCTGCAGCCCCCCTTTGATTTGAAGTCACCAGGCGCCACTGTACAGAGGTACCATGTTAGTGTGAAATTAGAAAAGATAGCCAAACACTAGACTTCTGAACTGCCTGAGTGTGTATGTTATAGGTGTCTCAAAGTACTGGTGCCAACACCACCTTGAATGATTCCTGCAGCATCCTTATCTGCATCTAAGTCATTGCACCTTATAGAGAACAGATACGCTTCATCAGGTGTCAAATACTACACTGTGAAAGGCCCACCAGTAGTGCTGCTACTGGCCTATGCATTTTTAATAACTTGTACTCTGGCACATCTGACCATATAATTATCTATTTTCCTATACTGTGCCACGGTGTGCCTCTCTCCCTAAAGCATGTATATCAGCCACTACTTTATTTCAAAACCGAGCTCTCTCTGCCTGTTTTTTGCCCTCTTTTTCAAAAAACAAATTTTCCATATGTTCTCAGCTCATCCACGAGAATGTGGTTTTCCCCAGGAACAGAGCCAGATCATGGTCAAATGGGGCCCTAGGCAGTGTAATGGATCAGGCCCTCCCTACACAGCCCCCCCTGCAGCCGTTCCAGTGTCCCATTACTTGGCTATTTCTTCCCAGTTACCATAAAAACTCTGTTCAAGCCTGTCAGTGTGCATACTATTTGCTGCTTTTCTTTACTTGTACAATGATTACAGATATTTGGATTTAATTTAAAACTTTTATTTCAAATTTTATAACACAAACATTTGCTAAACAAAATAATAGACTCACAATGAAAACAGACAACATTAAAATTTATCTGCCTTTGAAACTCACATTCATTGAAGTGACATTGAAACCCACATTCAAAGAAAATGCATCTGGCCAGTGGCAGATAAAGTTTATTTACCGTTGGGCTGTTTTCAAATCATAGGCCCCTTGCACACATTTTAGGACCATTCGTACACTCATGTTTTCTTTGATTCAGCTTCCTGATTGTATTAAATTAGACTCCTTGTATAATACAGCTGCACTTGTTAGAATGCATTTTAAGTTTGTACTTTTGAACATTTTTCCAGTAAGCAATGAAACAAAATGTATGAACCATTAATGACAAAACTGCTCAATTCAGAACATTTCAACCATAAAAGGCCACTCAAAATTCTGCCATTCCAATCCACCAATATCAGTAAATATGCACATTCTCTGTAGAAGTAAAAGTCATCTGAATAATTCCAAATTAAAGTAACCTGTAAGTAATGAAGAGGTTGGTACTAGCAGACAACTTTATGTTTCAGTGTTTCATCTACAAATTCAGTGCCTGCTGCCCTTGAAATAAAAATTGCCTAGTTACATTGAAATAAATGGTAAGATGGTAATATTGCAATAGGGAATGGATGACAAATCAACAACAGGTTCATAGTTACTAGGCATCTCATCCAAAGGAGGACATACTCAGGACTTCAGCACCCCACCCCCTTAAAGTACAAAACAGTATTAGCAATTCATTTACGTGCTGTGAGAGTAGACCTCACAGCCTTCTACATATAAAGAAAGGATGGAACCTATTGTGCTACTTTCAATGCTTTTAAATTCTATAGCACAATAGTGATGACCAATTGATAAACAAAACAGTTGCACATTGTAAACAGGCTTAGTACGAGCAGCAGTAAACTTCTCTTCCCTTGAAGCTCATGATTCTTTCAAAATGCACTTGAAACTCATTTCCTTGAAAATGCACTTGAAACTCAATTCCTTGAAACTCAAATGTTTTAGCAACTTGGTTGTTGGGGTAGAGGAGTCAGGCTCTTGTTTCCTGTAACTAAGGTACAGGGTTTGAGCCTGAGCAACTTACCTAACCACCTGCCATCTCTAACCAGGGCATTACACACAGACACACACACACACACCTCTTACCTGTGTCTGTCTGTGCTGTAGAAGAATCATGGTTCCGGAGTGTGTTCATTCCAAGAACGCAGCACAGAACATCATATTTAAATTCTGCACGTGGAATACGGAAAGGAAGAAGTAAACAACAGATCTGTGCAATGATGAAGCCTGCACAAATGAAACAGTTTTGTGTAACCAGACAAAGCAGGCATTCTTAAAGAAGAACGCCCTTAAAAACACTTTTTTTTTTTTTAAATTAAAAAAGTAAATGTGACATCCCGTGGTCAGTGAGCCCTCTCCCAGCCAGCAGGGGTCTCCTTCCAGCCAGTGGGCTGTATGCGACTGCCTAGGTCACCTAGTGCTGGGTCTGGCTCTGCTCAGAGCAAACACTGTCTTTCCTGTGTCTTTCTTCCTGTTGCTGCAAAGGTTTTTAACCTGAAAATATATTTTTGAAAAAATTACACTTTACTAATCTGAGTACAATCAGTTCTGAGTCATGCATATCATTCAGTAATTGAACAAAAGTAGTAGCACGGTCAAGCATTAAATATGATTTCTAGATTTTCCTTTTATTTGCGTACTGTCTGTGATGTATTTATCTCATGTTGTTGTTGTTGTTTGTCTTTTGGCTTTTCCCAGTTAGGGGTCGCCACAGCAGAAATCCGGTCCGCTAATGATTGGCAGTTGGTTTTTATGGTGTCGAGTTGCCAGCCCGACGCCCAACTTTCAACGAAGGCACACCCATTCAATCAACACATCTTTCGAACGCCCACTCAACTGCAGGGAGGACATGCAGACTCCACACAGAAGGCACTCCCAACCCAAGCCGAGAATCGAACAGGAGAACCTCTTGCTGTGAGGCAACAATGCTACCGCTGCACCACCGTGGAAGTATTTATCTCATGTACTATGTGTTAAAACTGTGCATAGCAAAATGTAGGTCTAGAAGGATTTGCTGGAAGGATGGGGGAAATTAATTTCTCATGTATTTCATTCATCAATTACAGGAATATCACCTGCAGTGTCATCCTGAACATTTCCAGTGACAGAGACCAGTGTCTGCAGTAATGTACTGTACAGATATAAAAGTAATGTTGATAGCACTGAATATAGCATTTTAGAGAATGGGCTTACTGTACGTCAGTACCCTGATTGGACAACGAATGTTCTCCAGCAGGGTATTAATGTACAAGTAATGCCTGCAGAAAAACGAGTCTGCTGCTTCATGGCAGCATATCAAGCTGCCCTGGAGCTTGGACTCAGAAAATGAAATGGCCACCATTGTTTTGCACTTGCCAAGCAGCGCTTCTGCTGTTTAGCGAGTGTAAAATGTCAAAAAAAGAAAACAAAAAAAAGAGTATGTTTGTGTGTGTGTGTGGGTGGGTGGGTGTGTGTGTGTGTGTGTGTGTGTGCATGTGAGAGACAGATCAAGAAAGTAAGAGAGAATGCGAGAGTGATGTGTAAGTGAATGCATGTATGCAAGCAGAGGAGACTATGTGTGAGAGAGACTAAGAGACACTGAATGTGTGTATGAAAGCAACTGAAAACTGTGAGAGATTGAGAATGAGAGTGAGACCAGTCTTGTGTGAGTAAGTGTGTGTGTGTGTGTGTGTGTGTGTGTGTGTGTGTGTGTGTGTGTGTGTATGTGCCCACGTGTGTGAGACAGAGAGTGAGTGAGTGAAGTGCGAAAGTGAATCAATGATCCCTTCGTAGCATGTGTGAGAGAGAGTGAAGGGAGAATGACCTCTGCCAGCCTTAGAGATTGGGCTCTCTGTAAAATTGCTGTGTTTTACATACTTATGTATTTTATAAGTACTGTTTTATTTTTTTAATATATTTTGGCTGTAAAATGCTTTCTCCAATACCATTAACATATACTATAGCCAGGGCCGGCCTTAGGCATAGGCGAACTAGGCGACCGCCTAGGGCGCCGTAAAGGCCAGCATCGTAAAGGGCGCAATTTCATACTTTGAAATCTCTCTTTTCAGCAACATTGCGCCCAGCCCCATTGTAGTATTGCGCCCTCCCCCACTTCCGTAATTCATTCACAGCACATAGAAGAACGTACAGTGCTAGCTATTCCACCCCCCCCCCCCCGATGAGTTTTCAGTGGCTGCTCTTGTTTGGTATTATTTAAAGCATCCAATCAATGATGCTTTCGTACCATGACGTCCCTGGCTACTGCTCCAATCCAGAGTATATAGTGCAGCTCACGCCCGCCTCTCATTCCTTTCTTCATTGTCGAGATAGAGGCGGGCGTATCTATTGGCTGAGTGACATTACTTCCTGTTCTGTTCTTGATCGGTGGACAGTCTGGATGGCGTGGATTATCAGCGGACAAGCTCCCTGTACAACACGTGGGCTACCAAGTTGGATTTTCCCTTTTTTTCTCATCGGATTCGTGTCCCTTGTTTGCTTCCTTTGGCTTTTGAAGGTAAGTAAGTCGATTCAGAAAAAAGTTGAACTTTGCAGTAGAACTAGAGGGGATCTGTCTGGAATGGAATGATTTTTTTGAATATTTAAAGATCGGCACATGTTAGTACTATTTTCAGTGACTGCAATGCAACTAGCTGTTTAAATAAATCGTATTTTGTTGTGTGAGCTGCTCCATAAGGCTAACTTGTGATGCTGCGGCATGTAGTTCTGCCTGTGGGAAATCATTAGATTATTTTGCTTTGCTGTGGTCTATGATTTTGTATCTGAAAGAAGAATTTGCTTTTTGTACAGATCTCGTAATTACGTTATATAATGCAGAAGTCCGGTCAATTTGCTCAGGTTCATTAAGTAAGGTTGCACTGCAGGAATCTTGAATATACTTTGGATAAATAAGTTAGGGGGAGGCATCTAGTGAGATTTAAAGGACCACTAAGGTAGTATAGTGCAGTTATCACTCATGGCAGTAGGAAGTGCAGAGATATGACTTAATTTGTAAAGAAGTTATATGTAAAGAGTTGGATTTTTATCAGTGGAAGAGTTTGGTCTTATGCAGTCTCTAACCATCTGTTTTTGAGTATATAGACCTGCAAAATTCTGAGAGAGTAATTTTTCTTTGTGGTCATTCCAATCTATGTTGATATCACCAATGAGAGCTACTTTATGTTGATTGGTAAACTTAAGTATAGTTTTGAATGTTTGTTGTAGTAAACTTAAGAATGAGGTTGGTGGGATATATAATATTACTATAAAGAATTTAGTATGTTTTCCTAACTGTACTTGAATAAAATGCTGGGTTTGGGGTTATAATAGTTGTAGCACTACTTTGTGCAAATAGCATAGGAGAAAGATTAGAATTTTTCTGATACGAACATGCACTTCATTACCTATTCTCAATTCCAGGTCTGTTATTAGAAAAAAAATCTTAAAGTTAGAAGTTCCTGCAGGAGAACAGCATATTCTTGAAAGCCTGGTTTCAGGTAGAGTGATAGTTTCTATTTTTGATTAATAAATAAAATCCCAGAGTTCCATTTTTGGATATTTATTATTGATACTGGTTATATTCTTGCAACAAAGAGCTAGAGAGACAGAATTTTGGGGAGACTGTAATAGAGGAAGTTGAGTGGCTAGGCTAGGATTAACATGAATGTCTCTGCTCAGTAGTAACAGCAAGACAAAGTAATGGGAATCATTTTCTGTCACAATTTGTGAGAATGAATAGGTGATGAGTTGTATAGTAAATTTCTGCTTATTGAAATAAAATTAAACATTGAGATGGATAGACAACCAGGTATATATTTGAATTACAAAATAGTATTTTGGGTCCAGCAATTCCAAATTATGTACCTGTGGATCCTTGAAACATCACAATACTGCTACAAAGGACTTACTCTTCCTTAGTCTGCATGTGGGTACTGTACAGTAATAATAGCTCTGTCCATAGTAAGACAGCTATTATCTCCTGCTTGTTTCATGACTATGGCCTTGTGGAAAATGCTCAAGATGAGCTTTAGTCTAACCTTTGCAACACTTCTGCCTCGAGTTTTTTTCAAAATCCAGGGGTCATGTTCAGATAGTATCAGGGGTTAGTAGCTATATATATTTTTTTATCCTTTTCAAGTGCACCAGCCCAAGACTGCAGTTTGTTCATTCAATTCCTTCCTTGTCATTAATTCAACACTGAGTACTTTAGCATCTAACAGCCATTCAAGAGTTCAAACACTTTTTGGTTACCTCAGTCTTCCCTAACACAAAGTGGCCGGTTTTGAGTGATTTAAATATCCATGTTAACAAGGAGTTTGTGGTTCTTGTGAAATAGATCATGTATATTATTAAGAGATTTAAATTTTCTCAGGTGGTAACCTCTTTGCTACCAGTTATTTCAGACATACTGTACATTTGATTTTTACAATCAAGTATATCAGCTGTTGACCTGGTGATGGAGCCAGTTTCCTTTTCTGACCACTGCTTGGTACACTTTGAGGCCAAGTTCTCTTGTGTGGCTCCCCCATCTTGAGTTGGTGCATTGCAGAAATTAACCCTGATGTTGTCTGCCCTGCTTTACACCAGTTCCTTATGGAGGTTAGTGGAAACAATCCAGATGAGCTACACTTGATTCCTTTTCTGGACTTTGCTACCCATGTCATGTCATGTGCACCCAGTCTGTTTGATAGCTTAGGAGCCTTTGTATGAACAAAGATTAACGAACCTTCCCATAAAAAGTGGGGAACCCCCCCCCCAGAAAATTCAAGAAAAATCTCAAGTAAACAAGATCATTATCAGAGCAGTGTGGCGCAAATGGTAGCACACTCACCTTTGGTGATGAAGGCTGTGAGTTCTTTTCCTACACCAGGAAGATGGACTGGTGACATTGTAGTAGGTGTTGCACTCCTGAGTGTGTCTTCCTTTGCCTGAATTGGTGGTAGCTCAGGTGGATATAAAAGATCCCACAGCACCTGTTAAAATTAGTAATGGAAGTTCCCTGATGTCCTGGTTATAGTAGTATAAATACTACCTTGGGTCTCCCCTAAAAAGAGGCTACAAGCTTAGTGGAACTAACACAGTCAACAAAGAATAAATAAAACAAATACATTTATCTTCACAGGTAACTAGTTGAGAATAACAGTATTGTGAAGAGCACTTG